>NC_069500.1:166743079-166785579 GCF_027579735.1 Bombina bombina | reverse complement strand
TGGGATATATTCTCCTTCCCAACAGGAAGTTGCAAGAGTCCACCCACAGCAAAGCTGCTATATAGCTCCTCCCCTAACTGCCATTACCAGTCATTCCTTGCAAGTCTCAACATAGATAGGAGGTCGTGAGAGTCTGTGGTTTTTTATACTTAGTTTATTTCTTCAATCAAAAGTTTGTTATTTTTAAATGGCACCGGAGTGTGCTGTTTATCTCAGGCAGTATTTGGAAGAAGAATCTGCATCATAAAATCAGGCATGAGGAAAAAGGATTCTGACAACAGCCAGCATACAAAGACAGATAGGGGAGAGACTTTTAAAGAATTGGATGACTAAAACACTTTTGTGGGATCGAACTCTTACAAGAACAGAGATATACAATATACTAACACCATTTTAAAACCAATAAAAAACAGAATAACTTCCTGTTAACAGTACTGCAGCTAGCTTCAGTCTCCACCTTGACCAATTTTAAGCACTGAATAGTAGTGGCACTACTCCATGGGAATCTATATAAAACTCTTCCATAATGAAAACGAACCTGCTCAACGGAGCGCCTCTGGGGTATGTAATAAATAATACAATGTTGTGATAGGCACTGATAGAGTGAGGGTGTGGGAGTTGTATCCTATGTTCAAGGCAGTTTATATTCTCCAATGTTATTCTTAGGTGGCAACTGTTGTTCCCTGTGCGTCTGCACACGTACCCAAAATCCACATAGTATCCAGAGTTGGGAACAAAAAATAGCGCTCCAAGCCCAAAAATATAAAAAGTTCAACTTTATTCCAAATAATTTAAAATCATACAAAAATGTATAAAAAGTGGTCAGCACAATTGTGCAAAAAACAAGATAGAGAACAGGTGCAAAAAACAGCAAACGTTTCGTGCTCCACGCACTTGGTCATTGCTATTTTTTGCACCTGTTCTCTATCTTGTTTTTTGCACAATTGTGCTGACCACTTTTTATACATTTTTGTATGATTTTAAAATATTTGGAATAAAGTTGAACTTTTTATATTTTTGGGCTTGGAGCGCTATTTTTTGTTCCCAACTCTGGATACTATAGAAAACTCTTCCATCTAGGGTTGCCACCTTTTTGTTCAGACCGAACCCGAAAAACTCTTGTTCCATGCTCAGTAATACACTATGCATAATAGCACATATACACAATCTTCCACATAGACTCTCACTGACACACACAAACTCACATACTCTCTCTCTCACACAAACACACACAGACTCGCACAAAGGCTCACACACACATACAAATACACTCACAGACCCACACACATACTCACTCTCACACACACAAACACTCACACACACAAACACTCACACACACAAAGACACAGAGATACACACACACTCATCACTCCTTTAAACCTCCAGCCACTACATACAGTATCACTCCTGTAACCCTTCTGCCAGCCATAGCATAATATTTCACCTGTTATCTAAAAACGGCTGTCAATCCATACAGTGTATTTAACTTGAAACTATAACTATAAGCTCTTGAACAAAATTACTCCTCTATCTCTCCTGTAAATGTTACTACTCAGTAGCAGTGATCATTCTGCCCTTCAAAAAAAAACATTAGTTGGTGCCTAAGCCACAAATGTTTAGGGTAAATTGCGGACTGATTTATATTATGTTCGTGCCTTTCATTCCGAGAACTTTTATATAAGTTTAAAAACAATATATAATTTTTTTTAAAAACATCTGAAAAAAAAAAAAAAAAAAGTGAAGCAGAGCAACAAATTTAGTGTGATTGGAGCACGCTTATCTGAACTTTCCTTTGCAGGGCAGTTTGCGTTGTATCAGAAACCGCTACATTGACAGTCTCATGACATTTTCTCATTGTCCAACAGGAAGGTTGAAGGGGCAGATACAGCTCAGCCTGTCACACATAGGTAATACGTGTGGGCTTTGATTCTAAAACATATAGAAAAGAAAACGGACAGGAGGGGGAGGAGCATAAGCGGGGGCATGCTCAAAACAGACCTCGCTCTCACACTCAATTTCTAAATTCATTGTGAAGAGAAGGTCTTCCCCTGCACTGACAGGCCAGGTAGATCTTCAGCGTGCTCTCAACTGAAGCAACCTCTGTTAGTGCAGGGCTGAGCTGCAAGAAGTGACTCTCGCATATATCCCAGCCATGTGCAGGTAATTTCTCCTGCATTTCTGGGCCTGTGTAATTAGTAAACCCAGATAGACAGTTTGAAACCAGAGTGTCCGGGTCAATCCCAGACAGGTGGGAACCCTACTTGCAACCATGTGTTTCTTCTGTATGGGAAGTTTTTTTTTGCTCTTCTTAAAGGAGGCTCTGGTAACATTAAAATCGATGTAAGTGTGCCCTGCCTCGACTGTCGCTCGAGTGCTAACAAAATAACTTTGGACTTGTAATTTGGGCACAAAATGTGTTTGTATATGTGTGTGTATATATATATATATATATATATATATGAGTTGCAATGATAAGAGGTGCATTTACCAGATCTTGATAAATATTCTGTTTATTACTAGTGACGTTTCAGGTCACCCCCGTCTTCAGAACTAAAATAGAGCACAAACAATTGTCGGCTCAACTTATTTATACGCTCCTTCAAAGTGCTTCCTTCATTGCGCTACCCGTGGCGCCATGAAGGAAACACTTTGGTGGAGGGTATAAATAAGGTAAGCCGGTAAAAGTAAAAGAAAGCGGAAACCAATTTGGTTTTCCAAAGAAGTAGCACATGCTGTAAAGACAAAAAAGATAGCTTATCAAAATTACAGACACACACAAGCAGATGATGATATGAAAATATGGAGACTCCAACAAAAAAAGACTAAGCAGTTAATTAGGAAGGTTAAAGCTCATGCAGAAGAGAAGATAGCACAGTCAGTCAAACATGGGGACAAAACATTCTTTAGATATATCAGTGAAAAAATAAAAAATAAGGTAGGAATAGTAAAATTGAAATCAGTTGATGGTAGAATAATAGAAGGAGATAAGCAGATTGCAGACTGTCTCAATGATTACTTCTGTTCTGTTTTCACAAAAGATTGTGAAGATAGAATGTCTACATTAAGGGATGCTATGAAAAATAGAAACAAGCTTAACAGTAACCTTTTTACAGAGGATGAGGTTTTGTTAGCATTATCAAAAATAAATGTTAAAAAGGCAGTGGGTCCTGATAATATTCATCCAAGGGTTTTAAAAGAACTTCGATCAGTGCTAACTGTCCCATTAACTGATCTGTTTAATCAGTCACTATTAACAGGAGCTGTCCCATATGATTGGAGAATAGCAAATGTAATACCTCTTCATAAAAAGGGCAGTAGAGAAGAATCTGGCAACTACAGGCCAGTTAGTTTAACTTCAGTAGTAGGGAAAGAATTATGACTTACATAAAGACAAACAATTTAGAGGACTAAAATCAGCATGGTTTTACTTCAGGGAGATCATGTCAAACTAATCTAATTGACTTCTTTGATTATGTAACAAAAGTATTAGACAAGGGTGGAGCAGTTGATGTAGCATATCTAGATTTCAGCAAAGCATTTGACACCGTCCCACACAATAAACTAATTCATGAACTGTATCTCCTTGGTCTAGATTAAAAAATTGTGAACTGGGTGGAATTCTGGCTTAAGGACAAAAAACAAAGTGTCTTAGTAAATGGAGTTCATTCAGCAGAGGGGGCTGTTACTAGTGGTGTTCCTCAAGGGTCAGTTCTGGGGCCTGTTTTGTTTAACATATTTATCTGCGATATCAGCAAAGAGCTACAGGGGAAAGTATGTCTGTTTGCAGATGATACAAAAATTTGTAACAGAGTGGATGTTCCAGGGGGGTAGACAAAATGAGAAGTGATATACAACAATTGGAGGATTGGACAAACGACTGGGATCTAAAGTTTAACACAGCAAAGTGTAAAATAATGCATTTAGGGAAGAAAAATCCAAATGTTAATTACAGACTCAATGACACTTTACTGACTGTTACAGATGAGGAACAGGCTAGCAGAATGCTTGGATGTATTGGTAGAGGTATTTGCAGCAGAAATAGTAAGGTTCTTATGCCACTTTATAGATCATTAGTTAGGCCTCATCTTGAGTATTGTGTGCAGTTCTGGAGGCCATATCTTCAGAAGGATATTAACAAACTTGAATCTATGCAAAGGAGGGCTACCAAAATGGTAAATGGTTAAGTAGCTTAGCGCACATCTCTCCTTATTACCAAAATGGTACATGGTCTAAAAAATAAAACTTACCAGGATAGGCTCAATGACCTAAATATGTATAGCTTAGAGGAGAGAAGGGAAAGAGGTGATATGATAGCAACTTTTAAGTACATTAAAGGGTTTAGTAAAACTGAGGCTGTGGGTATTTTACATAAAATGGAAACTTCAAGAACAAGGGGTCATGATCTCAAGCTGAAGGGTAGTATATTCATTAGTAATTTGAGGAAGCACTTCTTTACAGAAAGAGTGATTGATTTATGGAATAAACGTCCTCAAGAGGTAGTAGCAACAACCACTGTGGGAGACTTTAAAAATGCATGGGACAAGCATAAGGCTATCCTACAAACTAAATAAGTTTATACTGTTAGGCAATATCGGGCAGACTTGCTGGGCCTATGGCTCTTATCTGCCGTCAATATCTATGTTTCTATTGTTTGTGTTCTATTTTAGTTCTGAAGACGGGGGTGACCTGAAACGTCACTAGTAATAAACTGAAAATTTTTAAGACCTGGTGAGTGCACCTCTTCTCATTGAAACTCCTGTATTTACACTAAGGATACACCCTGGGCATAAACATTTGGGAAAAGTTGTTATGCGAGTGCTTTGCCCTATATAGTTGATATATATAACTTTTCTTCTCTGTTTGCATCACATGTAGTACCTGCCTACATGACTTAGCTATACAATTTGCTTCATTTATTTTTTGTTTTGTTTTTTTCAAATGTGTTTTTTCCTATCCATCCACTGTGCATATGTAGGTTTGTGAACCTGTGCAGGCACTGGCATTTACTCAGTTAATAGGTGTATATATTTTGTTTTTGATGAATAAGGTTTCTTCAATTTAAAAGGACTAGCTCATAAATCAATCAGTAAGTTTCTTTTAATTATTCACAAATTTAAAATTGTTTTTTTTCATTTGCATCATTCCTGAAAAGATGCAATTGAATATCTGCTTGATCACTAGTAATCAATGCACCAACGTTCAGGCAGCATATTTGATGCTATTAACAAATGGAACCAACCTATCACTTTTTTCCATTAAAAGGACCATTAAGAATACAGTATAATTACATAATTAACAAAAGTATAATAAACAGACAATGCAATAGCACTTACTTTGAATTTAAAGTAAGCAGTAGATTTTTTTTCTGAAACAAATGTAAAAGTTTCCTTTAATGTCCCTGACCCCTGTAATATGTGACAGCTATCAACAGCCAATCAAAGACTCATAGATAAATACTGGGAATTCTTGCACATGCTCAATTTGATAATCAAAGTTAATAGGAAAGTGTCTTAAAATTGTCCTATTGAATTAAAGCTTTTGGGATTTTATTTATTTAATTGGTACGACTGAGATAATATCCTGTTAGCGCTCTACAAATACCTGATAATAATAATAATATCATAACTCAAAATGTTTAACAAAACTATCTGTTTTTATTACATTGACAATAATTAAGTCTATTTTCGCTAGGATTCCTGCTTCATTGCTATCCATCCCTCATGGACCGTTAACCATTTAGTTGATAGAAAAGTTTGCAGCCCTGTCTGGCAACCAAGGGTTTAATTAATATCTTAATACTCCAGTTATTATTTCTTATCCTAAAAGCATTACACTCTGCCAAACAATATTTTCGTTTAAAATATCCAGTTATTCAATTAGCTTTTGTTTTAGAGTAAAGAGTGCATTTTTTTACCACTTTCTGTGTTTTTGGAAAATATGTACTCGCTTATTGTTTTTTACTCACTAAACTTAAACAGATCTCTGCAGAAAAAAGTTTTTTTTTATTATTTTCTTTTATTTTTCTGCTGCCTCAAGAATGTTAAAGTAGAAATACTTTGCTGAATTCCCTCTCCTGGCTCAAGTTACTAGGTGGTCCCATGTTACCAGAAGTAAAATTTATAAATCTAACCCCTAGTCTAGACATTTTCCAGCACTGACTGCAGTTCAAAAAATATTAATGTCTAGCCTGCAAAGTGAAATTCCCCCCAGTGATTTTGTAAATGACTAGAAAGTTAACCTTTTGCCAACTGCTCGTTCTATATGTGGAGGTTATTAAAAAGAATCCAGGCATTTATAAGACTGAAACACCTTAGCTTGACCCTTTGTGTCTCCCTCTGTTTATACAGGGTTGGCCTCAGTGGCTGGAATGTGTGAGCCAGAGAGGAGCTGCAGTATTAATGAAGACATTGGCTTGGGTTCTGCATTTACCATTGCACATGAGATTGGTCACAAGTGAGTTGGAAAAAAACAAAACTAAATATATTATGCAATCTGTTTTACATTGTTCCAGTGAATTATTCTTATTTAAGGCGTATTCCTTGCTCTGTATTTTACTGTCAACTCACTTATTATAGATATTATAATTTTTTTTATCTTGGGATATTTTTATAATCACAAGGGAAAAGTGTGATCACAATGCGTCCTTTCTGATTTTGTGTTGTGCATTTTTTTTTCAAGCACTATATTTATATAAAATATTTGACACACTGAATTTTTTTTTTTTTAACTAATAAAATGCCATAGGAATGGTAAGTAGAGGTTAGTAGTATATGTAAGGTATTTTGTACAATTAGAGTAATATATAAATAAAATAAACAATAATCTGTGCACCCCAGGGCTCGGTGTGCCATTAAATAGTATTTAGTTTTAAATTTAAAAATAAGAAACGTGCATGGATGCTTGGCAAAATGCCGTAATATAAAATATAGAAATATTTTTAAAATGTATTAAGATTTTTAAAGGGGTATTAAACAGTATGAGATTGTAATATAAATGCTTAATGATGTCGTATTTTCATTGTTCTTTCATTATTTATTTTGTCCCCTTTATCTGTGTCTGAAAATTATTTTATTTAAATGTCACTGAGTTTTTTTTTAGAAAATGTAAACCACCATAAACTTTTAGGATTCAGACAGAGCCTCTTTCTCTTGTAAGATGTATCGAGTCCACGGATTCATCCTTACTTGTGGGATATTCTCCTTCCCAACAGGAAGTGGCAAAGAGAGCACCCATAGCAGAGCTGTCTATATAGCTCCCCCCTTAGCTCCACCCCCAGTCATTCTCTTTGCCTACTCTAAGAAACTAGGAAGGGCAGAGCAAGTGTGGTGACAAACATGTTAGTTTTTTATTTCTCAAGCAAAAGTTTGTTATTTTAAATGGTACCGGTGTGTACTATTTACTCTCTGGCAGAAAAGGGATGAAGATTTCTGCAAGGAGGATTATGATCTTAGCACTTTGTAACTAAGATCCACTGCTGTTCTCACAAGGGCTGAAGAGTACAGGAAAACTTCAGTTGGGGGAACGGTTTGCATGCTAAGCTGCATATGAGGTATGTTCAGTCTATATTTTTTCTAGACAGACTGTGTTAATTCTAGAAAAGGCTGGCAATATCTCCATGAGGGAAGGGTAAGCTGTATTCAGACACTTAGATAGGAATTTCAGCTTGCTTGAAAGGCTCATAAGTTACTGGTGACACTGCTAGGAAAAAACGTTTTTGTTTGTTCAGTAAATGATGCAATTATAACGATTTTTTGAAGGGACTAAAGGGGTAATTGTGGCTGTTTTTAGTTTTTTTTAGCCCACATGGTTAATTAAGAGAGGCTCAGGTGTTTTTCTAATAGGCCTCAAAACATCGAGTGAGGTGGGAGGGGCCTATTTTCGCGCCTCAGTTGCGCAGTTTCTTTTCCTTAGAGTCATCCAACTGCTTCTCCAGTGGTTCCTGCTGTGTTTGAGGGCTGTAAAGGAAGTTTTTTCCCCACAAATCGTTCTGAAGGGCAAGTAGGCGCCACAGCAGAGCTGTTGCAAGGTGCTGAAAGTCTTTTTTACCGGGTTTGACGTTTTTTCAATCCGGTTTTGCCATTGAGGGGTTAATTGTTTATTTACATAGCTGTGCAAAGTTACTAAGGCTGTAAGATACTACTGTAAAAATTTCGTTAAGTTTACTGCTTTTTTACACTGTTTTGCAGAACTTGTGCATTTTTTTTTTCTCTTAAAGGCACAGTACCGTTTTATTTCTGAGTGTTATTTACTTTGATTACAGTGTTTTCCAAGCTTGTTTGTTACATTACTAGCCTGTTTAACATGTCTGACACCAAGGAAAATCCTTGTTCAATATGTTTGGAAGCCATTGTGGAACCCCCTCTTAGAATGTATCCCAATTGTACTGATATGTCTATAAATTATAAAGAACATATATTAGCACTTAAAAATAGAGCAATAGATGATTCTCAGTCAGAAGTAAATGAGGGTTCGCCTTCTAGCTCTCCCCAAGTGTCACAACCAGTAAAGCCCGCACAAGTGACGCCAAGTACCTCTAGTGCGTCGAATTCATTTACTTTACAAGACATGGCCACAGTTATGAATACAACCCTCATAGAGGTTTTATCCAAACTGCCTGGTTTACAAGGAAAGCGGGACAGCTCTGGGTTAAGGAAAAATGCTGAGCCGTCTCATGCTTTAGTAGCCGTTTCTGATATGCCCTCACAATGCTCTGAAGGGGTGAGGGATTTGTTATCTGAGGGAGAAATTTCTGATTCAGGAAAGACGCTTCCTCAGACAGATTCTGATATGACGGCCTTTAAATTTAAGCTTGAACACCTCCGCTTATTGCTTAGGGAGGTATTAGCAACTCTAGATGATTGTGACCCTATAGTGTAAAATGGATAGATAATTAGAGGTTCCTGTTTACACTGATGGTTTTTCCAGTCCCTAAGAGGATTGTGAATATTATTGCTAAGGAGTGGGATAGACCAGGTATTCCGTTCACTCCCCCTCCTGTTTTTAAGAAAATGTTTCCCATATCTGACACCATAAGGGACTCATGGCAGACAGTTCCTAAGGTGGAGGGAGCTATTTCTACTCTGTCTAAGAGTACAACTATACCTATCGAAGACAGTTGTGCCTTCAAAGATCCAGCAAGCACAAAAGTCAGCGCACCCGGCTTAAAAGAAACTGAAGGCACACAGTAATATTCTCAAGTAGTGAATTTAATGTAATGCATGTATAAAACATTACATGACAAGAAGTGTATGGTGGCTGGCTCCACCGGTCTTAAAAGATAAACAGGTCAGACGCGTTTCTTAGTGGATATATCACATATTCATCAGTGACCGTACTTCACACCCTCTGAATAGAGCCTTATATCTAGGCAGAAAACACTCCCATTTAATTGCCGGTCCAATAGAAAAAGGACCTAATGCTGGCCATAAGAAGTGGGTGTGTAGTAAGGAGTGATGTGTTAAAGCAGTTCACATTTCATAACTTGTAACAGGTAAACAGGTAATCTATATCATAATTTGATATATAAAAAACAAATAACATTGTAAAAATGTTGAAAAGTAAAAAAATATAAATAAATAAATAAACAACCTGATACCATAAATAATAAAAAAAGAGAAAGAAATTTTGCCAAACGAAATGTAAAGTGACAATAAGGTGAATAGTAATAATGTATCAAACATATTCAGGTGTAACATTCTAGTGATATTGCTATTGATCAACATATAACTTAACATCCCACTCTGAATTTAAACCAATAGGAAGGCGGGTATCCAAATGAAAGATCCAAAACACCTCTTTTTTACTGAGGATTAAACCTCGATTACCTCCTCTTGGGTGTCTAGGGATCATTTGGATGGCCTGAAATGTCAACAAAGAACTGTCTGAATTATGATATCTTCTGAAATGCAGGGATATTGGAGTAGTTGACTCCGGATCTTCAATGGAGCGTAGATGTTCCAAAAAACGGTCCTTCATGGCACGGGTCGTTTGACCTACATACTGCCTGAAACATCCCTTGCATGTCAGAAGATAAACAACGTAACAAGAATTACAAGTCATGTGTTCTCTAATCTGAAAAGATTTGTTAGTAGCAGTGGACACAAAACTGGTTCCAAAAGTCGCATAGGAACAAGACTTGCATCTCCTGCTGCCACATCTGAAAAATCCTGGTTTAATGGAGAGCCAATTGGCTCTCAATGGTTTTCTACCATTTTACCATATTCAACAGAGGGTACTCTGAAACAGCTCTTGAAAACATCAAAAAAGAAGTTGACCAGACAGCAAGAAAAGATCTTTTTCAGTTTGATACTTCTAAAAAACAGAGTAGGTTAAATAAACTTAAATTCATTACTACATACAGTGTTGAATATGGTAAAATATGCGACATTGTGCGCAAGGCACTTTCCATTCTAAACACTGATGAGAGTCTAAACAGCATACTGAAAGATGGTACCTGTTTCGTATCACGTAAGGCACAAACATTAGGGAACTTACTGTCCCCATCTATGTTGCCTAGAAAACCATTGAGAGCCAATTGGCTCTGCATTAAACCAGGATTTTTCAGATGTGGCAGCAGGAGATGCAAGTCTTGTTCCTATGCGACTTTTGGAACCAGTTTTGTGTCCACTGCTACTAACAAATCTTTTCAGATTAGAGAACACATGACTTGTAATGAAGGACCGTTTTTTGGAACATCTACGCTCCATTGAAGATCCGGAGTCAACTACTCCAATATCCCTGCATTTCAGAAGATATCATAATTCAGACAGTTCTTTGTTGACATTTCAGGCCATCCAAATGATCCCTAGACACCCAAGAGGAGGTAATCGAGGTTTAATCCTCAGTAAAAAAGAGGTGTTTTGGATCTTTCATTTGGATACCCGCCTTCCTATTGGTTTAAATTCAGAGTGGGATGTTAAGTTATATGTTGATCAATAGCAATATCACTAGAATGTTACACCTGGATATGTTTGATACATTATTACTATTCACCTTACTGTCACTTTAAATTTCGTTTGGCAAAATTTCTTTCTCTTTTTTTATTATTTACGGTATCAGGTTGTTTATTTATTTATATTTTTTTACTTTTCAACATTTTTACAATGTTATTTGTTTTTTATATATCAAATTATGATATATATTACCTGTTTACCTGTTACAAGTTATGAAATGTGAACTGCTTTAACACATCACTCCTTACTACACACCCACTTCTTATGGCCAGCATTAGGTCCTTTTTCTATTGGACCGGCAATTAAATGGGAGTGTTTTCTGCCTAGATATAAGGCTCTATTCAGAGGGTGTGAAGTACGGTCACTGATGAATATGTGATATATCCACTAAGAAACGCGTCTGACCTGTTTATCTTTTAAGACCGGTGGAGCCAGCCACCATACACTTCTTGTCATGTAATGTTTTATACATGCATTACATTAAATTCACTACTTGAGAATATTACTGTGTGCCTTCAGTTTCTTTTAAGCCGGGTGCGCTGACTTTTGTGCTTGCTGGATTTTGTTGGAGCGGAGGTGGATCGCTCTTGTCCTCGCACCGGCTGTTGGATCCTGCTACGCTGTTATGTCATCACAACATTATTGGAGGAGGGATCATCTACGTGAAGGCCACTGCAGAAATTTACAACATGAAAAGCTGCCGTGTCTGAGCGCTCCCTCACGTTGGTTTGTGTGCCTTCAAAGATCCTATGGATAAAAAATTAGAGGGTCTCTTGAAGAAAATTTTTGTTCATCAAGGTTTTTCTCTCCAACCTATTGCGTGCATTGTTCCTGTAACGACTGCAGCTGCTTTCTGGTTTGAGGCTCTAGAGGAGGCTCTTCAAATGGAGACTCCATTCGAGGAGATTATGGACAGAATTAAGCCCCTTAAGTTGGCTAATTCTTTTATTACAGATGCCGCATTTCAACTGGCTAAATTAGCGGCAATGAATTCAGGTTTTGCCATTTTAGCACGCAGGGCGTTATGGCTTAAGTCCTGGTCTGCTGATGTGTCATCTAAATCTAAACTTTTGAACATTCCTTTCAAAGGTAAGACCCTATTCGGCCTGAACTGAAAGAGATTATTTCAGACATCACTGGAGGGAAAGGTCATGCCCTCCCTCTGGATAGATCAAGTAAGATGAGGACAAACTCCTTTTGGAACTTCAAGAGTGGTCCCGCTTCAGCTTCCTCTACTGCAAAGCATGAGGGGAATTTTGCCCAATCCAAGTCAGTCTGGAGACCTAACCAGGCTTGGAACAAGGGTAAACAGGCCAAGAAGCCTGCAGCTGCTTCTAAAACAGCATGAAGGGGTAGCCCCCGATCTGGGACCGGATCTAGTAGGGGGCAGACTCTCTCTCTTCGCTCAGGCTTGGGCGAGAGATGTTCACAATCCCTGGGCTTTAGAAATTTTTTCCCAGGGGTATCTTCTGGAATTCAAAGACTCCCTTCCAAGGGGGAGATTTCACATTTCTCGATTGTCTGTAAACCATACAAAGAGAGAGGCGTTCTTACGCTGTGTAGAAGACCTACATACCATGGTGGTGATCCGCCCAGTCCCAATAGAGGAACAGGGGCTAGGGTTTTATTCAAACCTGTTTGTGGTTCCCAAAAAAGAGGGAACTTTCAGACCAATCTTGGATCTCAAAATTCTAAACAAGTTCCTCAAGGTTCCATCATTCAAGATGGAGACTATTCAGACTATTCTACCTCTGATCCAGGAGGGTCAATATATGACTACCGGGGACTTATCCATATATACACATCCCTATTCACAGAGATCATCATCAATTTCTCAGATTCGCCTTTCTAAACAGGCATTACCAGTTTGTGGCCCTTCCCTTCGGGTTGGCCACGGCTCCCAGAATTTTCACAAAGATGCTAGGGTCCCTTCTGGCGGTTCTGCGACCACGGGGCATAGCAGTGGCGCATTATCTAGACGACATCTTAATTCAGGCGTCGACTTTCCAGCTAGCCAAGTCTCACACGGGTATCGTGTTGGTTTTTCTGAGAGCTCACGGGTGGAAGGTGAACATAAAAAAGAGTTCTCTCTTCCCTCTCACAAGAGTTTCCTTCCTAGGGACTCTGATAGACTCGGTAGAAATGAGAATATTTCTGACGGAGGTCAGAAAATTAAAACTCTGCTTTACAGTGTGATTCCCCTTACCTTGTTTTCCATGCAGATAAGGGGGTTTTGCGTACCAAACCTGGGTTTCTTCCTAAAGTTGTTTCTAATAAGAATATCAATCAAGAGATTGTTGTTCCTTCTCTGTGTCCTAATCCTTCATCAAAGAAGGAACGTCTGTTACACAATCTTGATGTGGTTCGTGCTTTAAATTTTTACTTACAAGCAACTAAAGATTTCCGTCAAACATCTTCATTGTTTGTTGTTTATTCTGGTAAACATAGAGGTCAAAGGGCTACGGCTACGTCTCTTTCCTTTTGGCTGAAAAGCATCATCCGTTTGGCCTATGAGACTGCTGGACAGCAGCCTCCTGAAAGAATTACTGCTCATTCTACTAGAGCTATGGCTTCCACATGGGCTTTTAAAAATGAGGCTTCTGTTGAACAGATTTGGAAGGCGGCGACTTGGTCTTTGCTTCATACTTTTTCCAAATTTTACAAATTCTATACTTTTGCTTCTTCGGAGGCTATTTTTGGGAGAAAGGTTCTACAAGCAGTGGTGCCTTCCGTTTAAGGTCCCTGTCTTGTCCCTCCCTTCATCCGTGTCCTAAAGCTTTGGTATTGGTATCCCACAAGTAAGGATGAATCCGTGGACTCGATACATCTTACAAGAGAAAACATAATTTATGCTTACCTGATAAATTTATTTCTCTTGTGATGTATCGAGTTCACGGCCCGCCCTGTTTTTTAAGACAGGCATATATATTTTTATTTTAAAACTTTCAGTCACCACTGCACCCTATAGTTTCTCCTTTTTCTTCCTAGCCTTCGGTCGAATGACTGGGGGGTGGAGCTAACGGGGAGCTATATAGACAGCTCTGCTGTGGGTGCTCTCTTTGCCACTTCCTGTTGGGAAGGAGAATATCCCACAAGTAAGGATGAATCCGTGGACTCTATACATCTCAAGAGAAATAAATTTATCAGGTAAGCATAAATTATGGGTTTTTTTTTTTCTTTTTTTTTCTTTTTTTTTTACCTTTTAACTTGTTTTTTGAGCCCCTAGATATTAAAAAAAAAGTTCCAGTTTTATTCCATTATTAAAATATGAACAAGTTTGGAGGGATCAGTTCCTACTGAGCATGTGCAAGAGTGCATAGTATCATATATGCATTTTGTGATTGACTGATGGTTGTTGCGATTCAGGGAAGGGAGAATTGAAATAGCTTTCAAATTTGCTAGAAAAAAAATCTGCTACTCATTTAAAATTCAAAGTAAGTGCTACTGCAGTTATGTATGCAATTCTCCTGTATTTAATGGTCTTTTAAGTTTCCCGTTATTTTTACTGCTGAAGACAATTATGTATAGATATATAAGAGATTGTCCAAACAAGGCTTTGTGGAACATAGGATTATCTAAAAGAGTTTCACCACTGCCTTTTTTACACTAATAGATCAATAGAAAACTAGTTCAAACATGGCGACCTCCATTACTTTATAGAAACTACATTTACTCCTATATTTTTTCAATATTTAAACAAGAAATATAATTGTAAAAAATACATCTACATGTTCTTCTGAGGATAATCTTTGAATACACATGCGAATGCCCAAATGCGAAATTCCAGAATCCAGAATTATTCAGAACTTAACACTTTAACTTTTTTTTTTTAAGTAAATAAAATGGTTAAAAATTACCAATCACCCACACCAGTAAGTCACAATGTTCTCTGAGTCTTTTGTTTGTTTTTTTGTGTTCTAGAATGCAAATGCTAGTGTTTTAAACTACAAATATTACCTTTCTGGTTATAGTACTGTACTATCTTTCTTATTGTACTGTGTATACAATGGTATTAAAGGGACACTGAACCCAATTTTTTTCTTTTGTGATTCAGATAGAGCATGACATTTTAGGCAACTTTCAAATTTACTCCTATTATCAAATTTTCTTCATTCTCTCGGTATCTTTATTTGAAATGCAAGAATGTAAGTTTAGTTGCCGGTCCATCTTTAGTGAACGACCTGGGTTGTTCTTGCTGATTGGTGGATAAATTCATCCACCAATAAAAAACTGCTGTTTCTGAAGTTCTGAACCAATAAAAAAGTTTAGATGTCTTCTTTTTCAAATAAAGATAGCAAGAGAACGAAGAAAAATTGATAATAGGAGTAAATTAGAAAGTTGCTTAAAATTGCATGTTCTATATGAATCACGAAAGAATAAATTTGGGTTCAGTGTCCCTTTAAAAGGATATAAAACTGCCTTTAGGTTGCATGTATGAGCTGTATTACATGTAATTATTGCCTAAATGACATAAGATACAGGTGGCCCTCGTTTTACAACGGTTCAATTTACACCGTTTCAGAATAACAACCTTTTTTCCAGTCATGTGACTGCTATTGAAAAAGCATCGAGAAGCAGTGCATTTATTAAAATAGCCAGTAGGTGGAGCTGTCCGCTTGTGTTGCAGCAAAGCCAAGCAAGCTGAAATTAATCGGTTTAACCAGACCTGAGCTATCGAGCAGATTTCAAAGGAACAAGATCTTCCTATCTATAAATCAGTCCAGATTGAAATGCATAGAAAGAACTGTTTGCAGAAGAATGCAAGTGAAGTCTATGTTGTGTGATTATTTTATTAGGTTTATAATGCTGTTTAGCAAATGTTTTTGTTCATTTAACTTAGTTTAATTATATATTCTGTGTTGTGTGATTATTTTATTAGGTTTATAATGCTGTTTAGCATTTAAAGTCTTCATTTCAAAGCTTTAAAAATAATGTATTAGGTTTTACTTATGACAATTTTGAGAGGGGCCTGGAACCTAACTCCCTGACTTCCCATTGACTTACATTATAAACTGGGTTTCAATTTACAACGGTTTCGATTTACAACCATTCCTTCTGGAACCTAACCCCGGCGTAAACTGAGGGCTACCTGTATTGTTATTTATTTTACAGATGCAAATATACAAACTATTCCAAAATCCAAACCTTTTTCCGGTCCCAAGCAGTTTGGATAAAGAGACTTTATTATGTCTAGTGTGTATTTACTGTTAGTCACCCCTTTAAGCAGATGGTTTCTTACCAGAATTCATATTTGAACTGTACCAGCCCCCCACACAAAAAAAATAATAATTTTGTTTTGGACTTTTGATTATTCCAACAAATTTGAAATGCATGCAGAACATTTATTTTTAAACAACTTTCCAGTTTACTTCTATTAAATAATTTGTTTTGCTCTCTTTGTATCTTTTGTTGAAATGGATTGTTATCTCCTGAGCAGCAATGCACTTATGTGTACTAGATGCTTATTGGTGGCTACACATATATGGTTCTTGTCATTGGCTTACCCAATGTGTGCAGCTATCTCCCAGTATAAGGACATTTAACGTTTTTTTAAATCCTTTTGCAGAGGTTAAACATAGTTAAATTTGCCAACACATTAGCAAATTATCTTTTTACCTTTTAACTTGTTTTTTTGAGCCCCTAGATATTGTTTTGACGTTTTTAAAGGATATTGGTTACATTTTAAATAAATTGTCATACATTTCAGATTTGAATAGACGCTATTTTGCAATACATGTGCTGGCAGAGATGTGTAGGTCAATATCTAATAAAAGGAACAAGTATAAAACAGGAATGCGCATGCGAGCAAGCTGCTGCTGTATGTTTGACAGTTCATTTACAAAGTGAGAAATAAAACAAAACCTGTCAAAAAAATAAATAATTATTTGATTCACAATTTAAAAGCAGTGCTGCAATTTTAAAATGTGACTCTTTTCCCCTTTTTTTGTAAGAGCAATTATATTGCTGTGCTCCTGCATCTACAATTTAGTTTTAAGAAGTTAAATGAAAGGTTAAGTTTCTTTCCTGCTTGCATGGTAAATTACTAAGAAGGTCCGTATAAAATACTGAGTGCTTTTTAAGTAGAGATGATTACATTTATGGCATCAATCACAAGTTGCCTAATTATTATTTTTAGTTTTTAAATGTAGTGTTTGGATTACAAATGTCCAAAGTATTTCCTCTACCTATCATTGCTGAGCTGGTGCTACCTGGCTATGAAAAGCAAACTGTTATTCACAATTTCCTTCCTTCATTTTTGATTATAAGTGACAAGAAAACCCATTTAATAAAATAATAATCCTTTTATTTTAATGTTGATACAGCTGCAGAGATTGATTTTCAAGCCTCACCTGCTTATGTCATGAACACACCTGCACGAATGGCATTTAAATAGCAAAATCTAGCATTTGGGGGAATTGTTGTTTTCTGATGTTTTATTTATTGTAATTTCCCTTTCTCAACCAAGAAGAGCAATTGTTCTTTCTTTGCTTTTACTGGTAACAAAATTAGTTTATGTCCTTTTTCTTTCTGACTACTAACTTTTTGTATTGTAGTTTCTTATATAAAATTATTCCCTGGCTCCAAAAAGAGATATGGATGACTTTTACATTTTAAACATTTTTTAAAAAAATCTTGAATATTAAAGGGACAATCAACACCAACATTTTTATTGTTCAAAAAGATAGATAACACCTTTACTACCCATTCCCCAGCTTTGCACAACCAACATTGTTATATTGATATACTTTATAACATTTAAACCTCTAAATGTCTGCCTGTTTCTAAGCCACTACACATTAGAGACTACTAATCCATGTGGGCCATATGGATAACATTGTGCTCACGCCCTTGGAGTTGTGGCTGACAAAGCACTAATTGGTTAAAATGCAAGTCAATGGATAATAAATAAATAGCCATGTGATAAGGGGGCTGTCAGAAGAGGCTTAGATACAAGGTAATCACAGAGGTAAAAAGTATATTAATATAACAATGTTAACTGTGCAAAACTAGGAAATGGGTAATAAAGGGATTATCTATTTCTTTCATGTAATTGGCAAGAGTCCATGAGCTAGTGACGTATGGGATATACAATCCTACCAGGAGGGGCAAGCTTTCCCAAACCTCAAAATGCCTATAAATACACCCCTCACCACACCCACAATTCAGTTTTACAAACTTTGCCCCCTATGGAGGTGGTGAAGTAAGTTTGTGCTAAGATTTCTACGTTGATGTGCGCTTCTCAGCATTTTTGAAGCCCGATTCCTCTCGGAGTACAGTAAAATGTCAGAGGGATGTGAAGGGAGTATCACCTATTGAATGCAATGGTTTTCCTCACGGGGATCCATTTCATAGGTTCTCTGTTATTGGTCGTAAAGATTCATCTCCTACCTCCCTTTTCAGATCGACGATATACTCTCATATTCCATTATCTCTACTGATAACCGTTTCAGTACTGGTTTGGCTATCTGCTATATGTGGATGGGTGTCTTTTGGTAAGTATGTTTTCATTACTTAAGACACTCTCATCTATGGTTTGGCACTTTATGTATTTATATAAAGTTCTAAATATATGTATTGTTCTTAAATTTGCCATGATTCAGGTTTTCAGTATATTTCCTTTTGCAGACTGTTAGTTTCATATCTGGGAAATGTTTTTTTTATGAAAATTTATTTCTTACCTGGGGTATAGTCTCTTTTTCAAATTGACGGGCAGAATCCGTCTCGCGAGGGTGCAAAATGCCAAAGTTTATTGCGTAATTTACGAGGCAAGATTTTTTTTGCACGAAGTTACGTTCGTTGACGTAAATTAGTCAATTCCGGCGCCTTAGTTGACGCTGAGTCCTTCACAAGGTTGTGTCATCTGACGCAAGTGTGTCGTTTTCGGATGTTTTTGTCGCCAAAAAATATTTTTCTGTTTGTTGTGCGTCATACTTGGCGCCAAAATATTTTCATTATTTAAGACCCCATTCCTATTTGCCTCTTGCCTTTTTCTATGTCAGAGGGCTGTGCTGTTTGCATTTTTTCCCATTCCTGAAACTGCCATATAAGGAAATTGATAATTTTGCTTTATATGTTGTTTTTTTCTCTTACATTTGCAAGATGTCTCAATCTGATCCTGTCTCAGAATTCACTGTTGGATCCCTGCTGCCTGATAATAGTTCTACCAAAGCTAAGTGCATTTGTTGTAAACTTGTGGAGATAATACCTCCAGCTGTGGTTTGTATTAGTTGTCATGATAAACTTTTACATGCAGAAAATGTATCCATCAGTAGTAGTTCATTACCTGTTGCTGTTCCCTCAACATCAAATTCACAAGATATACCTGTATATTTAAAATAATTTATTTCTGATTCTATTCAGAAGGCTTTGTCTGCCATTCCGCCTTCTAATAAACGTAAAAGTTCTTTTAAATCTTCTCATAGAGTTGATGAAATTTCAAATGACCGGCAACATACTGATTTATCCTTCTCTGATGAGGATCTATCTGATTCAGAAGATCCTGCCTCAGATATTGACACTGACAAATCTGCTTATTTATTTAAAATGGAGTATATTCGTTCTTTATTGAAGGAAGTGTTGATTACATTAGATATGGAGGAAACTAGTCCTCTTGATATTAAAACTAGTAAACATTTAAATTCTGTTTATAAACCTCCTGTGGTTATTCCAGAGGATTTTTCAGTTCCTGATGCTATTCTGATATGATTTCTAAAGAATGGAATAGGTCTGGTACTTCTTTTATTCCTTCGTCAAGGTTTAAAAAATTGTATCCTTTGCCATCAGTTAGATTGGAGTTTTGGGAAAAGATCCCCAAAGTTGATGGGGCTATCTCTACTCTTGCTAAACGTACTATTATTCCTACGGAATATAGTACTTCTTTTAAAGATCCTTTAGATAGGAAACTTGAATCTTATCTAAGGAAGGCTTATTTATATTCAGGTCATCTTCTTAGGCCTGCAATTTCTTTGGCTGATGTTGCAGCTGCTTCAAACTTTTGGTTGGAAACTTTAGCGCAACAAGTATCGGATCATGATTTGTCTATATGCAGAAAGATATTAGCTGTGATGCTGTTTGTTAGCGGTATAATGGGTAAAAGTGTCCCAAGTTATGTGCTTTTTAAATTAGTCCCATTCCGGAGCACAATATAAAGGTATAAAGTATAGTCTGACCTGGTATCGAAATCCCGTGTGTATGACAGTCTTCGTGTGTGAATACACCTTTATCCCAGACGTTCCGGGTTATGACCAGCTTGTCAGTATATGGCAGTATCTGACGAAGTGTGTTTTCTCACACGAAACGCGTAAGAGGCCTTGTTCTCTCTACATGTTTGGGGCACACAGTTTCTGCACTGTCTCACAGAAATAAATTTGGATTTCGAAACTGCCATCACCTGGTGTCTGCTTCTTTTGTTGTTGCATGATTTGTCTAGCATTGTTAAGTTGATTCAACATGCTAATAATTTCATTTGTGATGCCATTTTTGATATCATCAAAATTGATGTTAGATATATGTCTTTAGCTATTTTAGCTAGAAGAGCTTTGTGGCTCAAATCTTGGAATGCTGATATGACTTCTAAGTCCAGATTGCTATCTCTTTCTTTCCAAGGTAATAAATTATTTGGTTCTCAGTTAGATTCAATAATTTCAACTGTCACTGGGAGGAAGGGAATTTTTTTCTTGCCTCAGGATAAAAGACCTAAGGGTAAATCTAAAGCAAGGGTAAATCTAAAGCTTCTAACCGTTTTCGTTCCTTTCGACATAATAAGGAACAGAAATCTAATTATTCTCCAAAGGAATCTTTTTCCAATTGAAAGCCTTCCTCAAATTGGAATAAATCCAAGCCATTTAAGAGATCAAAGCCAGCCCCCAAGTCCGCATGAAGGTGCGGCCCTCATTCCAGCTCAGCTGGTAGGGGGCAGATTAAAAATTTTCAAGGATGTTTGGATCAATTCGGTCCAAAATCATTGGATTCAGAGTGTTGTCTCTCAGGGGTACAGAATCGGATTCAGAGTAAGACCGCTTGTGAGAAGATTTTTTCTCTCACACATTCCAGCGTACCCAGTAAAGGCTCAGGCTTTCCTGAAGTGTGTTTCAGACCTGGAATTATCAGGGGTAATCATGCCAGTTCCGTTTCAGGAACAGGGTCTGGGATTTTATTCAAATCTTTTCATTGTCCCAAAGAAAGAAAATTAATTCAGACCAGTTTTGGATCTAAAGATTTTGAATCGATATGTAAGCGTACCAACTTTCAAGATGGTGACTATAAGGACTATTCTGCCTTTTGTTCAGCAAGGGCATTATTTGTCCACAATAGACTTGCAGGATCCATATCTTCATATTCCGATTAATCCGGACCACTATCAGTTCCTGAGATTCTTTTTTCTAGACAAGCATTACCAATTTGTTGCTCTTCCTTTTGGCCTAGCGACAGCTCCAAGAATCTTTTCAAAGGTTCTCAGTGCCCTACTCTCTGTAATCAGAGCGGGGTATTGCAGTGTTTCCTTATTTGGACGATATCTTGGTACTCGCTCAGTCTTTACGTTCTGCAGAATCTCACCCGAATCAATTAGTGTTGTTTCTTCAAAGACATGGTTGGAGGATCAATTTACCAAAAAGTTATTTGATTCCTCAGACAAAGGTAACCTTTTTAGGTTTCCAGATAGATTCAGTGTTCATGACTTTGTCTCTAACACACAAGAGACGTTTTAAATTGGTTGCAGCCTGTCGGAACCTTCAGTCTCAGTCATTCCCTTCAGTAGCTATGTGCATGGAAGTTTTAGTTCTCATGACTGCAGCATTGGACGCGATCCCCTTTGCTCGTTTTCATATGAGACCTCTCCAGCTTTGTATGCTGAACCAATGGTGCAGGGAGTATACAAGGATATCACAATTAATATCTTTAAATCCCAATGTTCGACTTTCTCTGACTTGGTGGTTAGATCACCATCATATAATTCTACGGGCCTCTTTCGTTCGTCAAACCTGGACTGTGATCACAACAGATTCAAGTCTTTCAGGTTGGGGAGCTGTTTGGGGTTTGGAAATCTCCAAGAGGTTTGGAAATCTCAAGAGGCGAGATTACCAATCAATATTTTGGAACTCTGTGCAGTTCTCAGGGCTCTTCAGTTTTGGCCTCTGTTGAAGAGAGAACCGTTCATTTGTTTTCAGACAGACAATATCACAACTGTGGCATATGTCAATCATCAGGGTGGGACTCACAGTCATCAAGCTATGAAAGAAGTATCTCGGATGCTTGTTTGGGTGGAATCCAGCTCCTGTCTAATTTCTGCGGTTTATATCCCAGGTATAGACAATTGGGAAGCGGATTATCTCAGTCGTCAGACTTTACATCTGGGAGAATGGTGTCTCTCCACCCAGATGTGTTTTCTCAAATTGTTCAGATGTGGGGGCTTCCAGAAATAGATCTGATGGCATCTCATCTGAACAAAAAATTTCCCAGTACCTGTCCAGGTCCAGGGATCCTCAGGCGGAAGCAGTGGATGCGTTGACACTTTCCGTGGTGTTATCAACCTGCTTATATTTTCCCGCCTCTAGTTCTTCTTCCAAAAGTGATCTCCAAGATCATCATGGAGCAATCGTTTGTGCTGCTGGTGGCTCCAGCATGGTCTCACAGGTTTTGGTATGCAGATCTTGTTTGGATGTCCAGTTGCCAACCTTAGCCACTTCCTTTAAGGCCAGACCTTCTATCTCAAGGTCCGTTTTTCCATCAGGATTTCAAATCATTAAATTTGAAGGTATGGAAATTGAATGCTTAGTGCTTAGTCATAGAGGTTTCTCTGACTCAGTGATTAATACTATGTTGCAGGCTCGTAAATCTGTTTCTAGAAAGATTTTTTATTGAGTTTGGACAACTTACATTTCATGGTGTTCTCATAAATTCTCTTGGCATTCTTTTAGAATTCCTAGAATTTTTTTTTTTTTCAGGATGGTTTGGATAAAGGTTTGTCTGCAAGTTCCTTTAAAAGGATAAATCTCTGCTCTTTCTGTTTTATTCCACAGTATAATTGCTAAACTTCCTGATATTCATTGTTTTGTACAGGCTTTGGTTTGTCTCAAGCCTGTCATTAAATCAATCTCTCGTCCTTGGAGTCTTAATTTGGTTTTGAAGGCTTTACAGGCTCCTCCATTTGAGCCTATACATTCTTTGGACATTAAACTACTTTATTGGAAAGTGTTGTTCCTTTTGGCCATCTCTTCTGCTAGAAGAGTTTCTGAATTATCTGCTCTTTCTTGTGATTCTCCTTTTCTGATTTTTTTATCAGGATAAGGCAGTTTTGCGGACCTCATTTAAATTCTTACCTAAGGTTGTGAATTCTAACAACATTAATAGAGAAATTTTTTTCTTTGGAGAGATTTTTACATTCTTTGGATGTGGTGAGAGCTCTGAAATATTATGTTGAGGCCACTAAAGATTTCAGGAAGACTTCTATTTATTTGTTATCTTTTCTGGTTCCAGGAAAGGTCAGAAGGCTTCTGCCATTTCTTTGGCAGCGTGGTTAAAGCTTTTGATTTTTCAAGTTTATTTGGAGTTGAGTCAAGCCCCACCTCAGAGAATTACAGCTCATTCTACTAGATCAGTTTCCACTTCTTGGGCTTTTAAGAATGAAGCTTCAGTTGATCAGATTTGCAAAGCAGCAACTTGGTCTTCTTTGCATACTTTTACTAAATTCTACCATTTTGATGTATTTGCTTCTTCGTAAGCAGTTTTTGGTAGGAAAGTTCTTCAGGCAGCTGTTTCAGTTTGATTCTTCTGCTTATATTTTCAGTTTTTTTCATTATAAGATTAAAACTTTTGATTTGGGTTGTGGATTAATTTTTCAGTGGATTGGCTGTCTTTATTTTTATCCCTCCCTCTCTAGTTACTCTTGCGTGGAGTTCCACATCTTGGGTATTTGCTATCCCATACGTCACTAGCTCATGGACTCTTGCCAATTACATGAAAGAAAACATAATTTATGTAAGAATTTACCGGATAAATTAATTTCTTTCATATTGGCAAGAGTCCATGAGGCCCATCCTTTTTATGGTGGTTATGATTTTTTTGTATAAAGCGCAATTATTCCAATTCCTTGTTGATGCTTTTGCTCCTTTCTTATCACCCCACTTCTTGGCTATTCGTTAAACTGAATTGTGGGTGTGGTGGGGGGTGTATTTATGGGCATTTTGAGGTTTGGGAAACTTTGCCCCTCCTGGTAGGAATATATATCCCATATGTCACTAGCTCATGGACTCTTGCCAATATGAAAGAAATGAATTTATCAGGTAAATTCTTACATAAATTATGTTTTTCTTTCTAATGACACAATGAGTCCACGGATCATCATAATTACTATTGGGAATATCACTCCTAACCAGCAGGAGGAGGCAAAAAGCACCACAGCAAAGCTGTTAAATACCACTCCCCTTACCCACAACCCCCAGGCAATCTCTTTGCTTGTATCAGTTGCTAGGGGGTGGTAAAGTAGGTGTCTGATTCTTCAATCAAGAGTTTATTTTTTAAGCAGAGCAAGTTTGCTCTGTTTTTTTCTTGGGGTGTAGCCATAGTCCATGTCAATCTCTTCAGTAGGGCAGTGGTGGCTTTAAAGCAGTTAGGAATTTGTAAATTGTGCTTTGCTGTGTTTTCCTAACATGTTGCTGCCATGGTATAGTAAGCCTGAGTAAGTTTACTCTGTCTTTCTTTTTTCTACAGGCCTATGTGAGGAGCAGCATCCTCTCATGCTGGGTAGGCTGTCCTCCTGCCGAACGGCTAAATGCAGGTAAGTGCCTTTTATCTTCTAAGGATGGGAGATGGTGCACTTTAAACTACAGACATTATTTGGGTCAGAATATATTCTAGCTAGGATATATATTATGGCAGGGTGCAGGCACTGAGAGTGACATTTAAAGACAGTTTACCCTTTATTGGTTCTGAAAGGGTTAAACAGGAATATTGGGGCTCTTTGTTTTATTTTTGCTACATGGCAGCAGTCTGTGTATTAATTTTAGACTTCATGGTTTCAGGTGTTCAAGCGTGCTTTGTACTTTTTTCACATGATTTATGCTCTGTGTTTTTTGTTTTGTTTATCAGTCCCTGCAAGAGGACGCACGGCTATAGATTTGCAGCGAGTGCTCCTTGTATAACTTTGTTGTGTTGGAAGCTTGCGTAGTATTAAAGCACAGCTTTCGCCTCAAGTCATTTTTTTGTTTTATTCTTAATGCCTTCCGCTTCTAGAGTAAGGTTGCGACTTTTTGGAGCGTGTTTTTGGGGAGGTTTAATTGAGCACTATGCACGCCTTTCAGATGTCTCCGCCTTTCTTCTTAGTTCTTGCGGAGCGGCACCATTTTCTGCATGTTGCCGATGTTTTGTCATGTGACACTGCAATATTCGTCTGAGAACGGAGCGGGGAGTTTCTTGTCAAAAATTAAATTTCTCTGGGGGGCAGGGGTTCTATCAAACCATTTTGGTATCTACTGCTGAGATGGCTTTGATTCTAAGTAGCATAGCTGCAGTATTTGTCTAAATGTCAGGGTTGCAGTGGCAATGTAGTTCTCCCTGATATAACGAGTAGCCATAGATGTTATGTATCGGCTGTTTTTAACCCCCTTGGAGTTTATAAACCATGTATGTTTGAAGCTGATTGTTATTATAGGGGATATACAATCACTGTCATGTAAGGTTGATGCTGAATATTGTTTTAGCTTTCTTGGGACTTCCTTAAAGTGACAGTACATTTATTATTTTGCAATTTATATCTGTTAACTTGACTGCACAGCTTTTAACATGTTTGGTATGCTTGTTTGTGAATTTGTCCACGGAGGCTACTCCTATGGATTCAAGTCTGCTTGTATTTGATTTCTCCTATTCTTAGGAGAACTGTTTCATTTTATTTTCAACTCCATGTCTCTCAGGAGATATTGTTTAGGCTA
This sequence comes from Bombina bombina, assembly GCF_027579735.1. Taxonomy (NCBI): domain Eukaryota; kingdom Metazoa; phylum Chordata; class Amphibia; order Anura; family Bombinatoridae; genus Bombina; species Bombina bombina. The sequence continues at coordinate 166,759,700 of NC_069500.1, read as the reverse complement.
TGCCACAGTTTTCCTCATTCAGTGTCCCTAGCCTTTAGGGTGTCACGTGCAGTGCCCTACGGTTCCTTTCAACTCCTGGTGGAGTGTGTTTGCTTACAGATTTTGCAGCTCAGGTATCATCTGTGATACTGGTGGTTTTGTCTGTTTTTCCTTTTTTACAGGGAAAATGCAATAGGGCATTTAGGATTCGGACAGTAAGGTTTCTGTTCCACTTTCTGCTACCCAGGTTGTTTTCTCTCCTAAGTATGGGTGAGGAGGACCGCTGTTATTTTCTGAGGATTAGACAGTATAATTCCTTTATTTGATACTGAAGTGATCACCTTCAGGTATATGCTCGAATACCTCTTGTACTGTTAAGGGAGGTTTTTGCTAATGGACGACATTGATACCCCTGTTGTCATCAACACTCCTTTGGTATTATTTAGGAGGGCTGGCTTCTGGGTAGACGTTGACTCTCCTGTCATTGTCAATCCTCAGGAATCTAGTAATTTTTATATATACTAGGATTAATTTGTTATCATTTTTCCAGTTCTCGACTATGTTTAGAGAATGTTCTCAGGTATGGGAGAGGTCAAGGAATCCTTTTTCATCATCTCCTGTCTGTAATAAACTGTCTCCCTTATTTATCATGGTGCATGGTACTTAAAGTAGTATGGGCCTCTATTATTCTGATTAAAATAGATGCTCCTTTAAGGATGGAGACTTTTATAAACAAGTGTGGCATCCTTTGGTGCGATGCCTGGTCTGTTTCCACAGTAAGGATGTTAGGCTAGTTTGTGTTACTTCGTAACTTCAAGAAGTTCTTCCCCTTTGTTTTTCTAAGCATGAGTAGGTCAAGTCAGTATTGGATCAGGTGAAGTAATTAACAACACCCACATCTATTTCTCATTCAGCATGTAGGGTTTACCCCCGAGTCAGTATCGGATCCTATGGGGGGTGGTCTATGTCTGCTTTTTTCCTGCTTTAACACATTAGCAAACTGATCAGTAAAGCACAGAACCATGTCAGGAAACAGCCAATATAGCCTAGTGGTTAGGTTTGTGGCTTTCTAATTGAAAGATTGTTGGTTCGCATCCATCTACTAGCGCTGGATGACCATTTACAGAATTCTTCCTAGACCTAAAGGGCTAGAGTATAGAGTATTCTAGAGTCCTCCCAGGAGCAGGTTTCTTCTCTCAAGATTATCTGTAGTCAGATAAGAAGAGAGGCGTTCTTGAAACGTGTTTAGGATCTTCCTCTCTGGGAGTGATTGTCCATTTCCAGTTTGTTACAGGGGTTAGTTTATTTTTTATGTTCGTGGTTGAAAAAAAAAAAAAAAAGTGACCTTAGACCTAAAGGATGTGGACTCTCAGGTTCCCATCAAAATCTTCTTCTCAGATTCGAGTTTTACTTTCAAGCCAAACTATTTCGGTTTGGGGTTCAACAATGGTTTTGCCATAGCTTCCAGAGTTTTCTCAATGGTTTCGTGAGTGGCAGCTTGCCTGGATGGCTTATTAGTTAAGGCGCCATCCTTCTTTAAACAAATTTTCATTTGGAAGTTTTTGTTTTCTTCTTTGTTCCATGGTTGGTAATGGAGCTTGTAAAAAAAGTTACTTGTCTCAGCTACGGGGTAGCCTGCATAGGGACTATAATTGTTTCCTTATCTATGGAAATTCTTCTGACAGAGAAGACAAAATCCTTCCTCTTGCCTCTCTCTTCAGTCTTCTGTTTGGCATCAGCGTGTATGGAGGTTATTGGTCTGATGGTCCTTACATGGACTTCATTCCTTGTTAGATTTCGTTTGAGAGCTCTGCAGCTGTGCATGCTCAGTCAGTGGAATGGAGATTATTCAGATTGTATCAGAAAATAGGTCTGGATCAATCGACAAGAGTCTCTTCCCATGGTGGGTTGTCAGGTTTTAGGTCTCAATTCTCAGGCTTCGGAGACCTTCCTGGATGTTTGTGATCGCGAACGCCAGTCTGATAGGCTGGGGAGAAGTCTGGGACTCGTTGAAGGTCAGGGACGTTGGTCCTGTGAGAAGTCTGCTCTCCCTTTTATCATTTTGGAGTTGAGAGCGATTTACAATGCTCTGATGGTTTGGCTTCAGTTGTCTTATCCCAGTTTATCGGGTCCTAGTCTGCCAATATAACCCCTAGGGCTTACATCTTTTCCTATCTGAGTTTCTTAGTCATGTAGGAAGTGTTCAGACTTTTCTGTGGGCAGGTGCTCACAGTTCTGTCTATTGGCCATCCATGCTTCTAGAGTGGACTTCTGGGAAGCCGACAGTCTTCCCATCTCGAGGAGGGGGACCTTCACCCGAAGGTGTTCCATTTGGGGCTTTCCAGTATTGATTCCGATGGCATCTAGTCAGGACATCAAAGTTCTCCTTGTTCGGTCGAGGTCAAGAGATCTTCATGCCTTTCTGGTAGATGAAGTTCTTTGGACTTACCCTTTTTTCTTGGTTTGTTCTCCTTCCATGAATCTTCGTTCAGATCAAGTAGGAGAGAGCATTATTTTTTTTCTATTGGCTCCTGCGTGGCTCGCAAGATCTGGTAGGCGGATTTAGTAGAGATGTCGTCTTTGCTCCCGCGGAAATTTCATCCAAATTTCGTTTTTTCTGAAGCGGGCGGCTTGGAGATTGCACGCTTGAATTTAGCTAAGCGTGGGTTTTTCCATATTGCTCATGAAGACCATGATTCGGGCTCATAGTTTTTTTCTAGATATTGTGGATTACTAGGATTTTATCTTTTCTCCAGGAAGACCTTGAGAAGAAGTTATGTTTTAGTACCCTCAAGGGTCATATTTCATCTTAATCCATTTTGAGGTTGGTTTCCTACGATGGCTTAGTTGTAAACTTTGTCAAGAGTTCTGTTCAGAGAGTTCAGGTCTCTCAGCTTGGCAGTGTGGTTCCCCTTATCTTGTATTTCTGACAGATAAGGCAGTTCTCCGTACCAAGTTTGGTTTTCTTTCTAGGGTCCTTTTCGGACAGAAGTTTTATTCAGGAAGATTTCTTTTCTCTGTCCTATTCCTTCTTTCATGAAGATAGGCTGTTGCACATCCTAGATGTTGTGCGGGCCCAAGCATTTATCTACTTTATCAGGAACCTTGTCAGTCTTCTGCATTGCTTTGTTTTTTCTGGATAAACATAAATGCTGGAAAGCTTCTTCCACTTTTATTCTCTGGTTGCAAAGTGTTAATCGTAGGGCTCTGAAGCCTACTGGATAAAAGTCTCCTGAGAGTGTTTCAGCCTCCTCCACTGGGGTGGTGTCCTCTTCTCGGGCCTTCAAAAATGAGGCCTCTGTGGAACAGTTTTTTCTAAATTAAATTAGTTTGATTTTTTTCCTTGGCTGGGGCATCTTTTGAGAGAGGTTCTTCAAGCAATGGTGCCTTCTGTTTAGGTTACCTGTCTTGTCCCTCCCTTATCATCCGTGTCCTCTAGCTTTGGGTATTGATTCCCAGTAGTAATTATGATTATCCGTGGACTCATTGTGTTGTTAGAAAAAAAACCTAATTTATTCTTACCTGATACATTTATTTATTTCTTGACACGATGAGTCCACGACCCACCCTATATTTTCAGACAGTTTATTTTAACAAAAACCTCAGGCATCTCTGCACCTTATATTCCTTTCTCATTTCTCTTTGGTCGAATGACTGTGGGTTGTGGGTAAGGGGAGTGGTATTTAACAGCTTTGGTTTGGTGCTCTTTGCCTCTTCCTGCTGGTCAGGAGTGATATTCCCAATAGTAATTATGATGATCCGTGGGCTCATCGTGTCAAGAAATAAATAAATCAGGTAAGCATAAATTATGCTTTTTTTTTAAACAATAACAATTTTGGAGTTGACTGTCGCTTTAATGTCTTGGCTCTGTCGCTGTTTTTTCTGATTTTATATTATCAGGTATTTATTAGTATTTATTATGTTTAAAACAACCAGATATTTACTGTGTAGAATATCTTTCATACATAGATATGAACGAGAACATCAATGTAAATGGACTTTAAAGTATTTTTTTTCCTCTTTAGTTGCGTTTAAAAGATGGTATTTGACTTGACTTTATTCTATTTCTGTCCTTAGTTAAACTTCTTTCCATGCACTGGGGTTGAATTAGGACTGTGAGCTATCTACAGCAAGGGAATTTCAGAATTATGCTAGAAGAAATTATAGCAAGGTTTTTGTTATTGACAATTTTGGCTAATGGTAGAACTCTCTGAAGAATTACTAAATGAACCATTGTGATTGTTAATATTTAAACATGATGATGTTTATTATAGTGCTGATGTGGAGGCATAGTTTGGAGCTGAATTGGCTTTGAGATAATCTCTGTGAGATATCTTTAGATTACCATAAATCGACAAATATACAATAGTCAACTACCAGGAGTGAACATTGAAGTGGAATAATATAGATAAAAAGTATATAAAGCATAAAAGTGATTTGACTGTAAGCCTGCAATGTTCTAAACAGATGCAGTCTAATTAATTAGTTAGAACATCCCTTTGTTTTTTCCAGGAATCGTTTGGTCCTGTTTTATTGTAGTTCTGCATAAAGATAAAAATAGATGTAGTACATTAAGTCATTTGATATAATTGTCTGCATTTGTTCGGTGTTTGTGTGCACGTACTTTGTTGTTTTTAGGCATAGGGACCGATTTACCATTGTGCGGGGGCGGACATGATCCGCTACACACATCGATAAATGCCGACAGCATACGCTGTCAGCATTTATCAGTGCACAAACATTCCTTGTGAAAATGCTTGTGCAATGCCGCCCCCTGCAGATTCGCGGCCGCTAGCAGGGGATGTCAATCATCCCGATCGTAATTAATCGGGATGATTGCTATCCGCCACCTTAGAGGAGCAGCCATCTGAAGACCGCTGAACTTCCGCTTCAGTTGGACCTTAAGCAGAGTGGGTTGCAAGCAGCCTCCGCTGCTTCATAAATCGACCCCTAAGTGGGAAGTGGTTGAACAGGGGTTTTAGGTGGGTCAAGAACGACCAAAGAGAAGATGGTCAAGTGCAAGCTCTATCATGGAAGCATATCACCAGCATAATGACATTTAAGGAATAAAAGGTATTTTGGTAGTTCAGAGAGAGCATGATATGGACTCCGATTATAAAGATTTAAAAATAAAATAATTTGGAAGACTATTAATATACAAGAAACTACAGTACCTGTAAAGAGGAATAGTGCTGATGTGGGATTATATAATGTGCTTGAAGTCAAAAGTAACGATTCATAATTTAGTTAGAAAGTTTGTTTATAAATAAAAATAACAAAGGGCCTTTCTCTTGGTATCCCTTGTTGAAATCTAGTTCCTTTTCATTAGCACATACTGATGTAAGTTTAGGAGTGTGAATGGGTCTCGAGTATTTGCAACAATATAAAAATACAACATTTCTTATATTTTAGTGGTATTTTAAACAGTTTTGTGAGCTTTCTCCATGACTATAAACATTTGAAATTTGCAGTAAATTGAAATTTCAATAGTTAAAAGCATTGAATTCCTGAAAATGTGTGTATATATATATATTTATTTATATATATATATATATATATATATATATATATACTGTGTTTATATGTATGTATATATATGTATATATATATATATATATATATATATATATTATTATTCTTTATTTATAAAGCGCCAACAGATTCCGCAGCGCTGCCCATGGGTACAAGGATAACAGTACAATGGAGAAACAATACAACAAAATTTTACAGACAAAAATAGGGGGAATTGAGGGCCCTATTCCCGTGGGAACTTACAATCTAGATACTGTGTGTGTATGTATGTATATATATATATATATATATATATATATATATATGTGTGTGTGTGTGTTTATATCTATCTGTGTTTTTTTTTTATTCCTAATGTATTCAGCAGGCTATACCATTATTAAATCACTAGAACTAAAGAACAGCTTTTTTCTATGTTACATTGTCTCTCACATTTCTCCTCATTTTACCCCCTGCGGGTTTAGTTCATGACCTCTTGTTCAAGAATTTATTTTACCCTGGAAAATGCTTCCCTTCTATAGTTTACCCTTGAGGTCTCTGTCATATCTCCTCTTTCATTTATTTCTATAATACAGTACACATCTTTGTCCTTATAAAATATAAAACATGTTACGCCAACCAAGTTAAATAGTTACCTCTAATTATAATACATTTTATATTATATTTAAAAAAATCTAATACCAAACACTGTACCACATAGCAACATTAAATGCTATTTAAAGGATTAACAGAAGAATCTTTATATGTTAAGCACAGTAAAAAAAAACACATTAGAAATGCTTCACTAGTGCTATAGAGAGAAGCTTGCATTTTAGTTCAAAAACCCCAAAACCATTCATTATTTATTGCAAGCACATTACAATAAAGAACCATGTACTAAGTGATATGAACAATTGGTAGAAAAGAGACTGTAAATGCAAAATTAATTGCCCATAAAAGAATTTCCATAATTTATTTTGCCTGCTTCTCTTGTAATTTAAAGGGTCGTGAAACCAACATTTTTTTCTTTCATTATTCAGATAGAGCATACCTTTTTAAACAATTTGCATCCACTGTCAATTCTGCTTCATTCTCTTCATATCAGTTGTTGAAGGAGCAGCAATGCATTGCTGGGAACTAACTGAACACATTGGAAAGCCAATAAGAGGCATATAGGTGCAGCCACCAATCGGCAGATAGCTCCCACCTCCTGCGCCTACCTAGGTACACTTTTTAGCACAGGATACCAAGAGAACTAAGCAAATTATATAGAAGTAAATTAAAAATTCGTTTAAAATTGTATGCACTTTCTGAATCGTGAAGTAAACATTTTGGATTCCATGTCCCTTTAACTCAGAAAATTGTGGTCTCTGCTCTGTCCCTTAGAGGTTGAAGTATTCTTTTTCTCCAGGATCCAGAACTCTGATGCTGCTATATTGGTTGCTTCATTAGTAGACAAACACATTTATCTATAGTATGTAACTAAAGGAAAGAAGTGTATGTGCTAGGATTTCAAAACAATGCAAATTATACTAAATTATTTCAAAACATATAGCATAAAGCATATCTTTTGCAATGTTACTATGCACATATAAAACAATCACTATAATGTTCCTTTGAGGGCATAAAATACATTTCAATTTAAAAGCATGTTCAGTTCTATATGTATTTAAAGGGACATTCCTGTCTAAATTTAAATGCAAGTAGATTAATTACATCGAAATAGAAACATATTTAAAATATACATATATTTGAAAAAAAATGCTTCTAGTAAACGTTATTACTGTTTGCATTTTACTCTGCACATGCATGGGAAGCATAGCTAGATATTCTCAGTGCAGCAGCATTTTATATACTACAGCTGCTCAAAGAGTCAGTGGTGCTTGAATCATGTAGGCAATGATGCAAATTGAGTCATTACAAGATTATATAAGTACATTAGGCTTTCTGAATAAGTGCTGTGTTTAAAATGTTGGTGCATGGTGCATACTTAAATACACTCTTAAAACAGCTATAACTCTTATTAGAAGAATTGTTGCTAATGCAGTTATATTGCAAAAATGCTTCTAATCAAAACTGAAATGCACCCTTTGCACATTCCAATTTTGGCTGGAATGCCCCATTAATGCCAAGATGGCCCCATCTCAGATTATACAGAAATGTTGGTGCATATAGCACATGCATGTGCATCACTGCCACTTGCCAGTCAGAATCTCTGTATACCCTGAGGTTGGTGCTGGGGAATGTAAATTGAACTAAATAAAAGAACACCACATTTTATCTTGTGTTTTCTTTATGATAGAGCTTGTAACCCCTGGTGTTTTTACTCTTTTTAAAAAGCACCTGTAATGCAGTCACACAAACTTGGTTTAAAATTGTGATTATTAGGAGCAAGTGAAACACGTTTAATTAAATTGATTCCTGCTTTACAATAGGTTAGCTAAAAACAGCATAACATTGCTGTATTTTTACAACCTGTTAGTCGTAAAGGTACCAGTTGGATAATAGTAGAACTGTAAGCATCTTCAACATTGCCATGCTTATCTTCTAGTGTGTACACCCAACGTTTCCTTTCCTTGGAATGAATACAGAGATATAAAACAGTCTGTTTAATTGTAGTAAAATAAAGCTATAGGCAGTTTGTTATTTTTGTGCCTTTTATTTCTTTTTTTGTAACTTAATTTGTGCAGGGTCCATTACTTCATGTCACAGCCCCACAAGGGGACAGTGGTATCTACAGGAATGCAAAGAAGTAGCTTTTCTTTTGAAGTGGTTGCTAGGAAACATCTTCACTATCTCTAGTCAATTTCTTGCCCATGCTCAGTAGAGAACTTCCGTATTCAGCATTGCACAAACAGCTCTTGTGAGCTGCTGGTGCAACGCCGCCCCCTGCAGATTCGCTAGCCGCTAGCAGGGAGGTGTTAATCAACCCGATCGTACTCGATCGGGTTGATTTTAGGCGATGTGTGTCCGCCTGCTCTGAGCAGGGTTATGGAGCAGCAGTCTTTAGACACGGGCCCAGAGTATGATAAATGGGCCCCATAGTGGGCAGTTTTATAAAACAAAATTATAAAAATGACCTGTTAAAAAATGTACCTCTCTCTCTCATGGTATGCTTGAATTTGATCTCCTTTCCATAAGAGCTAGATCCAGATATGCTCAGGAGCGTTCACTTTTTGTGAGAGCTTTGTATATATCATTGTTGCAAACACTGCTTCCATACAGGACTCAAAACACGTGGACACTTCTGTGCCTATCTGGATATGCTCTTATGAAATAGGGATAATTTCTTAACAAAGGATACCAAGAGAAAATGTATTAACAGTGTAAAATTTTTATGGTTTTAAAATTTTGCATTGTTTCTAAAGATTGTTAGAGTTCTATGTCCCTTTAGGAAATGCAAGAAGATCACCACAATATGGCTGCTTCCAACCTGCAAAAAAAATCATTTTAATTTTAAAACTTTGATAGAAAGGATGTTGGTCTATTTAGATACAATTTAAACAAAAAAGGTCATTTATATTAGTGTAGGGGAAATACACATACCATTTATCAGTGTTTCTTTATAATATTTATTTAAATAATATTTTTGTCAGCTTTTGTTTTCACTGATAAGATAAACAGAGCCCTGATTGTTTTTATTTTTGAGACATCTTTTGCTATGCTTGATTAATGCTTTATTGAAATGTATACCTTAAACACAAGGGAACTCCTTTGGGCATTGCAAGTAGTCACATGCAGCCCTTTTTTTTTTGTCTTTTGCATGAGTTGTGGACACGATTCTTCTGAATAGTCTGGCAAGACCGCAGCGTCTATAACAAAGTCCTGAAGGACACTCGTTTAGTGGAAGAGTAAAAAGGACATTGTGAAGGTTTATGTAGAACGTCTGAGCACTGAACAGAGTTACCACACAGGGAGCTGTCAAGAAAGTTACTAAATAGGATCAGATGGCAAACACAGCGCAGAGGAATTAGAAAGCAGTTTGCTCAAAGGTGGGAGTTGTTAATTTTATAGGGTCCACTGGGTGTCCAGTGAAAACTGGAGGACGCATACGCAGTGGGGGGAATATTTTTTCTTAGCAGCTTTAAGTGATATATTTAAATGAAAAATAAATTCACTATTTTTCATTGAATCTGCAATGGGATACATTTAAATGTGTTTTTTTTTCTTTTTCATTTGATGGTTCAGTGCTTACAACCACTTTTCATTTTTATGCTTGTGGAGGCTTGACTTTGTCCACCAACAGGGTTGTGAGATGTGTTCTTATCTATTAATAATTGATCCAGTTTCATTTCTTTTCAAATATACATTTTATGCTACTTTTAAATTATTTCATTTAAAGGGGTATAAAACCCCACATTTTTCTTTCATGATTCAGATAGAACATACAATTTTAAACAACTTTTCAATTTACTTCTATTATCAAATTTTCTTCGTTAGAAAGGTAAGCTCAGGAGTGTGCACGTGTCTGCAGAACTATATGGCAGTGTTCTGGCAGATCAGCCAACTCTTCAGATTAGCCAATTCCGCCACTTCCGGTGACATAGAATCAACTGTGTGACTGCAAATTCCTTCACTACGCATGCGCTCCACCATGTTACTGCATTCTACAGCGCATCAACACATTCCAATTGCTCAAGTCTGTCAGCTCATATATATATTACATAATATATATATATATACAGTTGTGCTTATAAGTTTACATACCCTGGCGGAATTTATGATTTCTTGGCCATTTTTTAGAAAATATGAATGATAACACAAAACCTTTTCTTTCACTCATGGTTAGTGTTTGGCTGAAGCCATTTATTATCAATCAACTGTGTTTACTCTTTTTAAATCATAATGACAACAGAAACTACCCAAATGACCCTGATCAAAAGTTTACATATCCCAGTTCTTAATACCGTGTATTGCCCCCTTTAACAGCAATGACAGCTTGAAGTCTTTTGTGGTATTTGTGGATGAGCCTCTTTATCTTCTCAGAAGGTAAAGCTGGCCATTCTTCCTGGCAAAAAGCCTCCAGTTCCTGTAAATTCTTGGGCTGTCTTGCATGAACCTCACATTAGAGATCTCCCCAGAGTGGCTGAATGATATTGAGGTCAGGAGACTGAGATGGCCACTCCAGAACCTTCACTTTATTCTGCTGTAGCCAATGACAGCTCGACTTGGCCTTGTGTTTAGGATCATTGTCATGTTGGAATGTCCAAGTACGTCCCATGCGCAGCTTCCGGGCTGATGAATGCACTTCCCCCAAACATCAGCGATCCACCTCCGCGTTTCACAGTAGGAATGTTGTACCTTTCATCATAGGCCTTGTTGACTTCTTTCCAAATATAGCATTTATGGTTGTGGCCAAAAAGCTCAATTTTGGTTTTATCACTCCAAATGACTTCGTGCCAGAAGGTTTGAGGCTTGTCTCTGTGCTGTTTGGCGTATTGTAAGCGGGATACTTTGTGGCGTTTGCGTAGTAATGGCTTTCTTCTGGCGACTCGACCATGCAGCCCATCTTTCTTCAAGTGCCTCCTTATTGTGCATCTTGAAACAGCCACACCACATGTTTTCAGAGAGTCCTGGATTTCACCTGAAGTTATTTGTGGATTTTTCTTTGCATCCCGAACAATTTTCCCGACAGTTGTGGCTGAAATTTTAGTTGGTCTACCTGACCGTGGTTAGGTTTCAACAGAACCCCTCATTTTTAACTTCTTGATTAGAGTTTGAACACTGCTGATTGGCATTCTCAATTCCTTGGATATCTTTTTATATCCCGTTTTATACAGTTCAACTACCTTTTCCCGCAGATCCTTTGACAATTCTTTTGCTTTCCCCATGACTCAGAATCCAGAAACATCAGTGCAGCACTGGATGAAAGATGCAAGGGTATGTCAGGAGTCCAGAAACTCATTGACCTTTTATACACACACACTAATTACAAGCAAACAGATCACAGGTGAGGATGGTTACCTTTAATAGCCATTCAAACCCCTTTGTGTCAACTTGTGTGCATGTTATCAGGCCCAAATCACCAGGGTATGTAAACTTTTTATCAGGGTCATTTGGGTAGTTTCTGTTGTCATTATGGTTTAAAAAGAGTAAACACAGTTGATTGATAATAAATGGCTTCAGCCAAACACTAACCATGAGTGAAAGAAAAGTTTTTGTAATCATTCATATTCTCTGAAAAATGTCCAAGAAATCATAAATACTGCCAGGGTTTGTAAACTTATGAGCACAACTGTGTATATATACTGTATAGATAGATAGATATTTATATGATGTACTGTAATTCCTCCATCTACACTATTTTTTTCCCTCCATCTGGGAGTTCAACCTTAGCCCCCCTTGAACCTCCTAGGAGGAGGCAAAAAAGATAGTGAAGATGGGGGAATTTCAGTGCATCGTATATATGTTTGATGCAGTGACTTGTTGAAGTGCATGCGCACCGAGGGGATTTGCAGTGAGACAGATGATTCCACGTCACCGGAGGTGACAGAATTGGCTAATCTGCCAAAACAGTGGGAGTTTTACAACAATGTAACACATTGCCAATAACAATAGATGGCAGCACTATTTCCTGTCATGTAGTGCTCCGGACATGTGCACGCTGCCTATATCTAGATATCTCTTCAACAAAGAATAACATGAGAAAGACACAACATTTGATAATAGAAGTAAACTATAAACTTTTTTTAAATTGTATTCTCTATCGGAATTATGAAAAAAAAATATTGTGTTTCATGTCCCTTTAATTGGTTTTCATATATATATATATTTTTAACATCAATGATAGTGGATCTTTCATTTGCGTAATACAAATTTTCTGAGTTCAGTGTCCCTTTTAGGTAAATGAGATATCACGGTTTACGAGTTTTAGTCAAATGCCCTGTTTTAATGTGTGCTTAAAAAACACAACTAATATTGCCAGATAATAAATGCATTAAAAATAAAAAAATAAACAGATTTTTCAGCCTTGCTTATTTAAAGGGCCATAATAATGAAAAAAAAAATATTTTTAGTTTCAGCATTTTAACACTATTGATGCCCAACTCTTTAAACACATAGATAAAGTACTACCTATGATCCACAGAGCACTGCAAGTCAAGCATAGAAAATGCCACTGACCCATTTAGCAGCACTAGTCACATGACCCAGATGTGTCATTTTTATTCCAGTACTGTATGCACACAGTAAATGTTTTCATGTATATTTTGTGTGCTGTGTTTCTTGTTTCCTGAAGACCCCCAGGCAAATTAAGTCTAATGATGAGCCAATCACAAGTTAATTAGTAATAGCAATAGTTCTGCTCATTTTAAATTCCGTCAGATCTATTGATATCCTCTGAAAGGTAAACTAGGTCAGTAATGTCTCCATTTATTAGAAGAGCTGTGTGATTTTCAGATTTGAGATTGTTCCATTCTATTCGAAAACATATTAGAAAACTTGGTTAGTGTCTGATATTTCACCTATACAGTAATACTCTCAGGGTATCTTCCAAGGAGTTCTGAAAGGGCCATTATAATCACACACACATTTTTCCATGCTCTGGTTTGTTAGAGCATTTTATTTTAATACTAGCCACTCTGCACCTCTGTGTTTAACCCTCTTTGTTTAAAGGGACAGTCTAGTCAAAATTACATTTTCATGATTCAGATAGGGCATGCAATTTTAAACAACTTTCCTTTTTCCTTTTATCATCAAATTTGCTTTGTTCTCTTAGTATTCTTTGTGGAAAGCTAAACCTAGGTAGGCTCACATGCTAATTTCTAAGCACTTGATCTGCCTCTTAGGTTTTTTTTTGACAGTTAGATGCTGATAGTTTATGCCTGCAATATAGATAAACATTGTGCTCACTCCCGTGGAGTTATTCGAGTCATCACTGATTGGCTAAAATGCAAGTCTGTCAAAAGAACTGAGATAAAGAGCAGTCTGCAGAGGCTGATTTATTACAGTGCGGCCGGACATGATACAATAAATACAATAAATACATCAATAAATGCTGACAGCATACGCTGTCGGCATTTATCATTGCACAAGCAGTTCTTGTGAACTGCTTGTGCAATGCCGCCCCCTGCAGATTCGCAGCCAATCGGCCGCTAGCAGGGGGTGTTAATCAGCCCAATTGTATCGGATTGGGCAGATTGAAGACCACAGCCTCAGAGACAGCAGATCAGTTATGGAGCAGTGGTCTTTATAACTGCTGTTTCCGGTGAGCCTGAAGGTTTGCGTGGAAACAGGGACATCATTCAGATAATTCCACCTCCTAAGAAACAAGGTAATCACAGAGGTAAAAAGTGTATTAATATAACAGTGTTTGTTATGCAAAACTGGGGAATGGGTAATAAAGAGATTATCTATCTTTTTAAACGATTACAATTCTGGAGTAGACTGTCCCTGTAACTGGTGCTTGCGATTGCATCAATGTCCGTTTCTGCTCAGGACCTGCAGTGCTATATGAGTTCTGAGTGGTAATTTTTTACTATGTGTTTAACTCCTTTAGGGTTAAACACAGAGGTGCAGGTTTGCTAGTCTTACATGTACTTACAAATTAGAGCATATCATTTTTTTTTTACTATAAAAGCCCTTTTAACTGAAACAGCTGTAAACGGGTCATTGTAACAATTTTTATGTGAAAATACAGAAGTAGGTCAATGCATTTTAATGAGCATTTTTTTTATGGAAGTCATGTTTTTTAGATGAGAGACTGAACTATGAGTCTTCAACAAAATTGGACTTATTGATTGTATAGGCTTTTACACAAAGCTGCTTGTGGTAGCCAGATACAGTTTATAGAACACTTGCTGTGCAGTTAGAACTCTGCTTATAGTCTGTCATTATCTATAATTTTGTCCATGAATTGCTTTTTCTTGGCATCATAGATGTAGCAACACAATTTATTACCACATTGTATATATTTTATTTGGCATTAGGGGAAAGAATCAGGAAATTAATTTTATTGATGATACAGTAATGGCCACTCTCAGGAATGTTTTAAAAAAGGGCTCTATAATGAAACAATTCTAAGCCAGTTCACATTAAAGGGACACAACTTGCAATTTTAAGAGACTTTTTAGTCTACTTTTATAATCAAATTAACTGTATTCTCTTGGTATAATTTCTTGAGAAGTATACCTAGGTAGGCTCAGAAGCAAGAGCTAGCTGGTGATTGGTGGCTACACATATCTTCTGTCATGTGTTTGCATAAAACGGTGTTTAACCCCTGCATATGGGTTAAACACATAGTTATAGTCAGCTCAAGAGCAGCAATATACTACTAGGAGTAAGCAGAAGTAATGACCAATCACCAGCTTTCTCAGTCATGCATTACTGCTGCTAAGGGTATGTGCATAAGCTTTTCCATAAAGGATGCAAAAAAAGTAAATTTGATAATAGAAGTGATTTTAAAGTGTCTAAAAATGACATGCAGTATTGGAAGCATGAAAGTTTTTAAGTTTGTCCATTATGTCCCTTTAATGTGAAGGTCAATTTAGATGAATCGGTGCCCGGTTTTTAATAATTCTATTAAAAACAAGGGCACTTTAATTCATCAAAATTTACATTTCACTCATTTTCTTTAAATACTTACCTTTTAATCCTGACAGCCGCTCCAGCAATTCCCCGGCCGTCGGAAGCCTCTTCATACGTCAGAAATGACGAATCCGGCTTGATCCAATCACGGTCCCCCCCCCCCCCCCCCCGGGAGAATCATGACCTGAGGCAACGCCGTGATTGGAGGAAGCTGTATTTGTCATTTTGGACCCGCGAAGAGGGCTTGCGACGGGCGGAGGAAGCGCTGCAGCGGCTGTCAGGATTAAAAGGTAAGTTTTTGAAGAAAACAAGTGAAATGTCAGTTTTGATGAATTAAAGTGCCCTTGTTTTAAATAGGATTATTAAAGACCGGGCACCGATTCATCTAAGTTGACCTTCACTTTAAGTAACCAGATAACAGAAATTACTATTTTACTTTTACATTATTTATAAATTTGATACATTCCACTGATTATTAAGGAATATCCATTACTGCTTAAAGTGAAGACAAACTTTAGTGAATGAAAGCCCGTTTTTTAAAAATACTATTAAAAACAGGGGCACTTTCATTCATCAAAGTTTACAAAGCAGCCGTTTTGTTAAAAAAATTAACTTTTTTTCTTTTCACAGCTAGAGCAGCTTCCCCCACATAGAGATCCTCTCTTCACACGTCAGCAATGACTAATCAAGCTTCCTCCAATCACAGCATGGCCTCAGGCAATGACTACCCTGGGGGGAAAGCTGTGATTGGAGGAAGCAGGATTAGTCATTGCTCCTGTTTTTAATAGTATTTTTAAAAAACGGGCTTTCATTCACCAAAGTTTACCTTCACTTTAACAATGTTATTTTCCACACTGATCTATGCTTATGATGTACCATGCAAATTGTTTCAGCATTCAATAATCATTATTACCCAGATCAATGAATTGCCAAAAAGGGAATTATATATTAAAGAGATATGAAGCCCCCACAAAAGTTTCTATTTTACGTCTATTATAAAATTTGCTTTGTTCCCATGGTATTTGTTAAATCGATACCTAGACAGGTGTCTGGAGAATTAAATGGCAAGAAATAGTGCTGCTATATACTGCTCCTGCAAATGGATAACATTCTGGCAAAACTGCTGCCATATAGTGCTCAAGACACGTACACGCTCCTGAGCTTATGTCCCTGCTTTTTAACAAATGTACCAAAAGAATGAAGAAAATTTGATAATAAAAGATACGTTGTTTAAAATGACTGAATCATTAAAGAAAATGTTTGGGTTTTATGTTCCTTTAAATATCTCCCAGACTCAAAAAAGTCATATGAGGTATTCAGTTATTATTTTCGTTTTTATTTTCTTGTTAGCCAGTGTATTCAAAGAAAGTAAAAATCCTTTTGTAAGAAAATAACAAAAGTGACGTACAGGTGATACCTTTAATAGCTAATTAAAGGACCAGTAAATACAGTAGCTTTGCATAATCAAAAAATGCAGGATAAAAAGACAATTAAATAGAGCTTAGTCTGATCTTCAAATAAGTAGTAGATTTTTTTTCTGTCAAATTTCAGTTATGTCTATTTCCCACTCCTCCTGTATCATGTGACAGCCATCAACCAATCACAAATG
>NC_069500.1:166635579-166735579 GCF_027579735.1 Bombina bombina | reverse complement strand
AGCTCAAGAGCAGCAATGCACCACTGGGACCATGCAGAACATATCTGGTGAACCAATGACAAGAGGAATATGTCTGTATCCACCAACCACCAGCTAGCTACAAGTAGGACATTGCTGCTCCTGAGAATGCTACGGTATGCTTTTCAATAAAGGATACGTTTATTTTTTATTTAACTCTGCCACATCTGACTACTGCTTCTTAACTTGTGGTTAAAGCTTGATAAACAGAGCCAATAATATCAGTAAATGTTGTATATGCAATTACAGGTTTCACTGAATTAAAACAAAAAAAAGTTTTATATTGGTGGTGTGGGGGGTTGGTTTTGGGGTTATATCGGAATGGCTTTGACTTGGAAAACCCTGTGAAAAGCCATGTGAGGCCCTTTACACAGAAATTCATATTGATTTGAATGGGATCCTATTATATAAGAAAAAGCTTATATAAGTTATATAGTTATACTGTTGCATGGATGTTATGTGCTGTACTTGAATTAAAGGGACGTTAAACACTAAATACTGTTATGCACCCTCCTCTATATATTGGCGCCACCATTTTGGAACTTAGGTCACTAGAGAGAGGAGGGGAATTTCCATTATACTTTGCTTATAAAATGTACTTTAAAGGGACAGTCAACACCCTTGAAAACTTTATCCCATACCTTAGATCAACAAAAAAAAATGAGCCTGCACCGCATCCCATCTTCAATAACACTAACGTTAGGTGGCTAATCTTCAATGAACATTTCGTTTTCAGCGGTAGATATGGCCGCCAAACTCCCCCCACTGTTACGTAGGAGGCTTCTTCGCTAAGTCTTCAGCCAATGAGAATCAAATTCTTGGCTAGATTCTTTAGCCGCGTTCACGGAGACCCTTTCTATTTCTAATAGCGAGCGTACTACAATTATATAGCGCATGCACATTAGAAATAGAACAGTGTCCCTGTGAACGAGTATTGATTAAAAACGGGGGACGGAGGAGGAGGGGGAGGTGTTTGGCAGCCATATCTACCGCTGAAAACTAAATGGTCATTGAAGATTAGCCACCTAACGTTAGTGTTATTGAAGATGGGATGCAGTGCAGGCTCATTTTTTGTTGTTGATCTAAGGTATGGGATAAAGTTTTCATGGATGTTGACTGTCCCTTTAAGGGACAGTATACACTCATTTTCATATAACTGCATCTAATAGACACTACTATAAAGAATAATATGCACAGATACTGATATAAAAATCCAGGATAAAACTGTTTAAAAACATACTTAGAAGCTCTCAGTTTATCTCTGTTGAAAAGGTAGCTGGAAAGCCCACTGCAAGTGGGAAATAAGACCCCCCCCCCTTCTTTTGCATATGAAAAGACCCTTTACACAAACAGGAGCAAGCTAATGTAGGTAACTGACGGTATTCTCATAAAACTTTGGGGCTTGGTTAGGAGTCTGAAAATCAGAGCAATGTTATTTAAAAATAAGCACAACTATACATTTAAAAAAAAAACAACAAGTTTATGGGCTATATAAATAGATCATCTACAAAACATTTATTCAAAGAAAAAATGAGTGTATAATGTCCCTTTAATTTTAATCTTTAAATTGTTATCTGCTTAATTAATCTCCCAGTTTTCTAATCCGAAAACGCTCAGGATTAAGGACTGATAAAATGACAATTTTGTGTCTCTAACGATTACATCACAGGCTTAAGTGCCTTTTAATTGTCTGTAGTGGGGCTAATGGGTGACACAATTAACCTGCTTTGTTCCAAAACCATTTACATATGTGTGTGTGTTTTTTTTTAAAGGCATATGAACAGGGGCAGTTGTGTTTGTTGGGCTATTGATTTTGCTAATGTTTTTTAGTGTAAAGGTGCTTATTATTAAGTTTTTAAATTTAATTGATTGAGTAGGTAGCATTGGCATCTATTTGGTGATGCTGCTACCTATTGAAATCCTATATGTATGACCCGCTCACAATATTGCGCTGCCTTGGTCGAATAATCAAATGACGCTCCCCTAGTATCAATACTGATTAGCATGTTAACCCACTAGCCTTGCTGCCCCCTTTCTAAGCCTGTCCTCATGCAACCAATGCTTATGCACAGTTGTGCAGTAAATGGGAAGGAAGTTATGTGCTTGTCCCAACTCAAATGTTAGCCCTGTGTCTTTGTGCATTATGTGATTATGAGCAGTCTGAGTCTGACAGTGAGTGACTGTGTTCATGAAGTGCCGCCCCCTGTGTATGATGCAATCGTGCTGCTGCGAGCCTTCGGCTTCCTCCATTAAAAAGAAGACGGAGGACAGGGGTGGCCTGGGCCTGACAGTTATTGACTCAGTCATTGAAGTGCCGCCCCCTGTCAAGTGCTGCCTGGGTCCATTAGACCCAGTTGGTCCCATGGTTGAGCCAGCCCTGCCAATATGGCAGTAGGTGATTTCATTATGTTTTGCCCATGTTATATTTTAAAATGTTTTGGGGTACTTGTTAATAATTTAAAAAGGTGATGTCTGTTTATCAAGTCACTAAGCTGTGGATTATTCAATATTACCATAGGGCCATTTTTAGTGCTTGGATACACAATGAAAATGGCTAATTGTGATCATTTCAACCTCCAAAAAGGGTTCATATGCAACAGTCAGCTTGATGATGATTTTCAAACAATAGATTGTAATCAACCTCATAATAAGAACATAAAATATATATAAATACAGGGAGTGCAGAATTATTAGGCAAATTAGTATTTTGACCACATCATCCTCTTTATGCATGTTGTCTTACTCCAAGCTGTATAGGCTCGAAAGCCTACTACCAATTAAGCATATTAGGTGATGTGCATCTCTGTAATGAGAAGGGGTGTGGTCTAATGACATCAACACCCTATATCAGGTGTGCATAATTATTAGGCAACTTCCTTTCCTTTGGCAAAATGGGTCAAAAGAAGGACTTGACAGGCTCAGAAAAGTCAAAAATAGTAAGATATCTTGCAGAGGGATGCAGCACTCTTAAAATTGCAAAGCTTCTGAAGCGTGATCATCGAACAATCAAGCGTTTCATTCAAAATAGTCAACAGGGTCGCAAGAAGCGTGTGGAAAAACCAAGGCGCAAAATAACTGCCCATGAACTGAGAAAAGTCAAGCGTGCAGCTGCCAAGATGCCACTTGCCACCAGTTTGGCCATATTTCAGAGCTGCAACATCACTGGAGTGCCCAAAAGCACAAGGTGTGCAATACTCAGAGACATGGCCAAGGTAAGAAAGGCTGAAAGACGACCACCACTGAACAAGACACACAAGCTGAAACGTCAAGACTGGGCCAAGAAATATCTCAAGACTGATTTTTCTAAGGTTTTATGGACTGATGAAATGAGAGTGAGTCTTGATGGGCCAGATGGATGGGCCCGTGGCTGGATTGGTAAAGGGCAGAGAGCTCCAGTCTGACTCAGACGCTAGCAAGGTGGAGGTGGAGTACTGGTTTGGGCTGGTATCATCAAAGATGAGCTTGTGGGGCCTTTTCGGGTTGAGGATGGAGTCAAGCTCAACTCCCAGTCCTACTGCCAGTTTCTGGAAGACACCTTCTTCAAGCAGTGGTACAGGAAGAAGTCTGCATCCTTCAAGAAAAACATGATTTTCATGCAGGACAATGCTCCATCACATGCGTCCAAGTACTCCACAGCGTGGCTGGCAAGAAAGGGTATAAAAGAAGAAAATCTAATGACATGGCCTCCTTGTTCACCTGATCTGAACCCCATTGAGAACCTGTGGTCCATCATCAAATGTGAGATTTACAAGGAGGGAAAACAGTACACCTCTAACAGTACACCTCTCTGAACAGTGCCTGGGAGGCTGTGGTTGCTGCTGCACGCAATGTTGATGGTGAACAGATGAAAACACTGACAGAATCCATGGATGGCAGGCTTTTGAGTGTCCTTGCAAAGAAAGGTGGCTATATTGGTCACTGATTTGTTTTTGTTTTGTTTTTGAATGTCAGAAATGTATATTTGTGAATGTTGAGATGTTATATTGGTTTCACTGGTAAAAATAAATAATTGAAATGGGTATATATTTGTTTTTTGTTAAGTTGCCTAATAATTATGCACAGTAATAGTCACCTGCACACACAGATATCCCTCTAAAATAGCTATAACTAAAAACAAACTAAAAACTATTCAGCTTTGATATTAATGAGTTTTTTGGGTTCTTTGAGAACATGGTTGTTGTTCAATAATAAAATTAATCCTCAAAAATACAACTTGCCTAATAATTCTGCACTCCCTGTATATATATATATATACTAGTACTAAAGCCCGTGTACACGGGCCATTTTTTGCAGTACAGCGGTCCCACCCCTTGCTCTCTCCCCCCTCTATTTTGCTCTCTCTTCCCCCTCTCCTTTGCTCTCTCCCATCTTTTGCTCTCTCTCTCCCCTCTTTTGCTCTCTCTCTCCCCTCTTTGGCTCTCTCCCTCCTTTCTTTTGCTCTCTCTCCCCCCTCTTTGGCTCTCCCCCCCGCCTCTTTGGCTCTCTCCCCCCCCACCTCTTTGGCTCTCTTCCCCCCACCTCTTTGGCTCTCTCCCCCCCACCTCTTTGGATCTCTCTCCCCCCTCTTTGGCTCTCTCTCCCCCCTCTTTGGCTCTCTCCCCTCTTTTGCTCTCTCTCCTCTTTGGCTCTCTCTCTCCCCCCTCTTTGGCTCCCCCCTCTTTGGCTCCCCCCCCTTTGGCTCTCTTCCCCCCCTTTGGCTCTCTCCCCCCCCCTCTTTGGCTCTCTCCCCCCCCTCTTTGGCTCTCCCCCCTCTTTGGCGCTCTCTCTCCCCCCTCTTTGGCGCTCTCTCTCCTCTTTGGCTCTCTCTCCTCTTTGGCTCTCTCTCCTCTTTGGCTCTCTTTCCTCTTTGGCTCTCTCTCTCTCCCCCCTCTTTGGCTCTCTCCCCCCCTCTTTTGCTCTTTCTCTCCCCTCTTTGGCTCTCTCCCCCCCCCCCTCTTTGGCTCTCTCCCCCCCCCTTTGGCTCTCTCCCCTCTTTTGCTCTCTCTCCTCTTTGGCTCTCTCTCCTCTTTGGCTCTCTCTCTCCCCCCTCTTTGGCTCTCTCTCTCCCCCCTCTTTGGCTCTCCCCCCCCCCCTTTGGCTCTCTCTCCCCCCTCTTTGGCTCTCTCTCCCCCCTCTTTGGCTCTCTCTCCCCCCTCTTTGGCTCTCTCTCCCCCCTCTTTGGCTCTCTCTCCCCCCTCTTTGGCTCTCTCCCATCTTTGGCTCTCTCTGCTCTTTGGCTCTCTCCCCTCCCTCTTTTGCTCTCTCTCTCCCCTCTTTGGCTCTCTCCCCCCTCTTTGGCTCTCTCCCCCCCTATTTGGCTCTCTCTCCCCCCTCTTTGGCTCTCTCTCCCCCCTCTTTGGTTCTCCCCCCTCTTTGGCTCTCTCCCCTCTTTTGCACTCTCTCCTCTTTGGCTCTCTCTCCTCTTTGGCTCTCTCTCTCCCCCCTCTTTGGCTCCCCCCCCTTTGGCTCTCCCCCCCCCCCCCCTCTTTGGCCCTTCTCCTTCCCCGTCTCCTGCTCCATCTCTGGCTCTGTCTTCATTGAAAGCCTTTGCCTCTCTGGCCACGCCCCCATCTCGGCACCCCACCCGACCACACCCCATTGCGGCAACACCCGCCCGGCCATGCACCTCGCCGTGCCCAGCTACGCCCCTCGTGATGCCCGGCCACGCCCCTCGCGACGTCCGGCCACGTCTCCATTGCAACGCTCCCGTCGGCCACGCTCCCTGACACTCCCCTTCAGCCTTGCTCTGTGCTGAGTGCTGAGTGTCAGGATCCAAACGGTCAGGTATGTTTGTCACGTGCAGTCTCTACTGCGCATGACTGCATCTGACAAACATACTTGGCCATTTATTATATAGGATATATATGTATATACTGTTACTGATATAAAGTATATCCAATTATTTGCCTTCTCAGTTACAGCAACTGCAGCATTATATGCAGTTTTTTTTATAGCTGTTAAAATGGATCTCTCCTGAAAAATGAAAACACTTTCGTATTGTAGTATTAAATTTGTTTCTAAGATTCTACTTCAATGCTTTGTTAAAGAGAATGGCTTGCCAAGAGAGAGAGAACGCACGCATACACAATTACACTAGTGTTACTCTTAGACTAAATTATTTTGGCTAGAATGAAATGCTCCTTTTAAAAGCATTGATGTAATAAAATGCCTTCTAAATTCCTAAAGGGCTGATACTGCTTAAGTATAGTTCAAGCTTCCATGTTCTGGTCTTTAACAGAATCTCGAATATCCTTGTTGTATCATCCCCCATATGTTGGTCTAACAGCAGATTGTTTTGCTTCCTTGTTGAAGTTTAAATACCTTTTGCTGGCCAAAGCTGCTCTAAACAGATATTTGATTTGTCAATTTAAAGCAAGAATGATTTGCGCCTGAAAAAAGCTTGTTTATTAAATGACCAGTAACAAAAATAGAATTGCATAATCTAAAAAGTGCATAATAAATAGACAGTACAATAGCACTTACTCTGAATTTTGGTAATAGATTTTGTTTCTAACAAATTTCAACATTTCCTTGAATTTGCTTGTCCCCTGTATCATGTGACAGCCATAAGCCAATCAGAGACTCATATACGTTTACTCTGTGAACTGGTACCTCAGAAAGTATGCATATAAAAAGACTGTGCACAATTTGATCATGGAAGTAAATCAGAAAGTTTCTTAAAACTGCATGCTCTATCTAAATCATGAAAGTTTAATTTTGACTTTAGTGTCCCTTTTAAAGGGATTCTTCCAGCCAATACTGAAATGCACTTAGTACAATTGCATTTTAGTTTTGAATAGAAACACATTTGCAATAAACGTTTTATCACTGGCCTACCTATTATTTAAATGGGACGGGGCATAGCAAAATAAAGGAATAAAATTAGTTGGGAGTTCTTATTGAAAACGTCTAATGCTAATATGATGCTATTATGTATTAAGAGGCATTGATGCAAAGGAGGAACATATAAATCTGTTGCTGTAGAAATAACTGGTAGGACCTCACCTTGAGTTTGAAGTGCAGTTCTAGGGACCAATTTTAAAAATTTGATATTGCAGTATTAAAAAACATTCAGAGAAGGGCCACAAAACTAATAAGGGGAATGGAGAATTTAAACTATGAAAAGAGGTTAGCCGAATTCGTTCTGTTTACTCTAGGGGTTCTTAAGAGGTGATATGATTATATGAATATATATTCAAGGCCCATATAGAGAGTTGGCAGAAACTAAGTTTATTCCAAGGCAATTGTCTGTGACAAGAGGTCACAATTTAAGGCTTAAGGAGATGAGATGTAATCTCCAGCAAAGTAAATGTTTTTTTCATGGTAAGAGCAATCAAATTGTGGAACTCATTACCTAAGGAGGTAGGGACTGCCAATACCTTGGATAAATTAAACAATTGCTTAGATACATTTCTGGCTAAATACAGAATTCAGGGATATGATTGATTTTGTTAATTGGTCTGTTTTTTAATGTAAGTTCAATTGGGAGCTTCTTTACTATAAATAATGTAGAATCTGTATAGGGGGAACTCAATGGACTTCTGTCTTCTTTCAACCTCATATTCTATGTTACTATGTAATACAGAATCTCTCTATAAACAAGACTCCAAAAAACATCCTAATACCTTGAATAATAAAAATGTGTGCCTGTATTTCCAGACAACGCATTAACATATTTTTGCTGCAATCATTTTTTTAATAGCCAAACTCCAGCCACTGTTTGCTTTATTTGGAGGAGCTTTATTTGGCAGACATCACGCCTAGCCAGGGCCGCCATCAGGGGGTGACAGGGGTGACTCCTGTCAGGGGCCCAATGGGCTAGGGGGGCCCCATGAGGCAAGAACTAAAAAAAAAAAAATTTTTTTTTTTTTTTTTACATTTTGGCAGCCACCAGTGGGTACTACAGCAGAGTGCTAATTGAGCATGGGAAATGTTATTACAAGGAGTAAAGTATTAGCATTTGAGAGGATTTCTGAGTGTGCACTAAACCACTATGCACAGTGTGAGACAGACTTGGCACTTTGTTTGTAGAGTGTGTGCCTGAGTCAGATGGCTGATCACTTTCATTTGCAGAGGAGGTAGAAATTACTTAGCAAATGTTTTTTATTTCTTTGTGCAATTTAAGATTGTAACTTCAGTGTGGTAGCAGTTGTATGGTGGGGCCAGGGGTCCATAAAAACAAATTTTTTAGCAGCAGTGTATTTATGATTATTTGACAATGCTGTAGAAATTCTATATTTAAAACCATGCAGAAATGTTTCCTCCTCAATACACAAATTATATATATTACATTCCAGTTTACTGCCCCTTTATGCAAGGACTTTCCAGATACAAGGAGGCATTTTATCTAAGATTTTTACATCTGCATAACATGTTATACTCTAAGACTAAGATTGCTCAGTGTTGGAAATGAGACAGGTTAACTTAAAACTGTTCAGTTTACTCTACAGCTGACTTAATTTTGAAATGCATACTAAAAAAACTTAAATCCTGCATTTAACCAGATCTAATGGTATGAGTACCACAGTTTATGGTTCTACCAAGACTATATAGAGTACAGCATTTTCAAAATCCACAAGTACAGCTGACAGATGGGAACATTTGTACACTATATTTGAAGTGGTGCTCTTGGTTGGGGAAAATGGGGAAAATATCAAACAAACATATGTCAACCTTTTAAAAGTAATTTTCTTCATCTAGCCATCTACCCAGATCATTAATGTACAATTTTGAATTCACAGAATTATTTTTGTTTGCACATTTACAAATATGATTCTTTAAAAAGTGATCTCTTAATTTCTGCATTTTTTTTATCATGCATGTCACACACTGTTGATTTAGGGGATGCAAAGTGCATAAATGTTTCCTCCTGTGAGTGTTTCTGTGGGTGTCTGTGTTTATGTCTTTGTGCTTTGGTTTGTGTCTCTATGAGTGTGTATGTATTTTTTTTCGGTTGGTGTCTCTGTGAGGGTGGGCGTGTGTTTGACCTTGTGTATTTTCTCTGGATGCCTCTGTGAGGGTGGGTGTGTATGTCTGTGGATGTCTCTGTGAGGGTGTGTGTGTGTGTGTGTGTGTATGTATGTCTGTGTTTTCTGTGGATGTCTCTGTGAGGGTGTGTCTTTTCTGTGGGTGTCTCTGTGAGGGTGTGTGTATGTCTTTGTGTGTTTTCTGTGGATGTCTCAGTGAGGGTGTGGATGTATGTCTTTATGTGTTTTCTGTGGGTGTCTCTGTGTGTGTGTGTGTGTGTATGTCTTTGTGTGTTTTCTGAGGCTGTCTCTGTTGGTGTTTCCTTGGGTGTATGTGCAAGTTTGAGTTTGTGTGTGTGTGTGTCCATTGTCTGTTCCTATTTTAGGACATTTTGACCTTACTACTGATTATTCACATCTTTCTACAGACTTTGAGACTAATGAGACCTTTCCGGAAGTCACTGATCTACCATTTAACCTTTAAATTATTGTTTAGGCAGTTTAGGGCCCTTCCTTTCAGCCACTGCATGCTGTTGTCATCATTTAGTTGGCATCTTCCTTTACAAAAAGATAATCAGAACTCCATATTTTGTTTTCTAAATCTCCTTTTTTTACAAAACTGTAGTTTACCTCATTACTTGTCCGGTCAATGTAAACAAGTGCTAAGTGTCTGTTTGGATGTGTCTGAGTTTCTTTGCGTGTTTGCTAGAGTGTCTATATGTGAATCCTTATGTGTGATTGTGTTTGTTTCAGTGTATGTTACTACCTTTACAAAATTTCCAAGTTTAAATAGACACTTAAGAATAAAGTGCATATACGTTTTAGTCACTTGGTCAAAAATTGCACATGTCAAAGGAGCGGGGGGGGGGGGGGCCCTGATCAATGGTTAAGTCAGGGGCCCCAAAATTTCTAGTGGCGGCCCTGCGCCTAGCCACAGTCATAATGTTTGTAATTAAGTGCATTGTTATATAGTCTATCTGTTAAAGCCAATGAGGATCATATATGTAGCAGTGTTAGTCTTGATAATTCTGCAGTGCTATTTGGCAGACATCACGCCTAGCCACAGTCATAATGTTTGTAATTAAGTGCATTGTTATATAGTCTATCTGTTAAAGCCAATGAGGATCATATATGTAGCAGTGTTAGCCTTGATAATTCTGCAGTGCTATTTGGCAGACATCACGCCTAGCCACAGTCATAATGTTTGTAATTAAGTGCATTGTTATATAGTCTATCTGTTAAAGCCAATGAGGATCATCAGTAGCAGTGTTAGCCTTGATAATTCTGCAGTGTGCATTTTAAGCTCTGCGAATTAGGAAATAACAATCTTCAAATTCACAGTTCACAATTTTCAGAACTAAATTATGTTAAAAGGGGGCATAATAAAACATGAGACTGTACTGCAATGTTGTTTTACGAAGCATTTTAGTTTACAATATCATTGTGTTTATTGTCCCTTTAGCTCAAGCTAAAATAATATATACTCATCAACAAATATATTAAATGGTGGAGGATGTCACTTCTCCAGCTCTTCTTCAGTTAGAGATTTTACTGGGAATATGCGAGTAAAGCATATCTACATAAGTTCCACGCACCAGCATTTTAAACAGTGTGTCTGCTCAAATAGTTAGCATAAGTGTTGGTGATGACTCGCCAGTTGTCTGAGCAAATCAATTGTTTAAAATGCAGGTATATGAAGCATATCTAGATATGCCTCATCTGAATTATATAATTTTTTTAGATGCATTCTTTCTACCATAAATGTATTGCAAAAATTCTTCAAATTAAGAATGTAATGCACTGATTTATAATTCAATTTTGTAAAATTGATATTTGTAATGTTCAGGTTTTTGAGCGATAGGTCAGCGCAAAAGAGCTAAAATCACTCAAAGAGCAGCCTCAGAAGTGCATAGTACATTTTCTGTCATTCATGTGAAAGAGCAACATTGTGGAGTTGTCATTTTTCTGCTTAAAAAATGAAAGTAACAGTCACCATTAAAGGGACATAAAACAAGTTGGGATAGAGACAAAATATAATAATATGTACTTTAATTACTATACCTGCAAATTTATACTGCAGTGCCTCGCCATTAACCCTTTCTTTTTAGTTTCTGAATTGTACAGCTCTAACTCCCCCCACACAATTCCTTTTATGGCTGTGTATCTGTTTATTGCTCTTTTGGTAGAATGCAAAAATGCATAGGGATTATCTGATGGAGCATGCCTAGAAGCTGTGAACTCAGTTGAAATACAATGCCTGTGTCTAAACCCTGAGAAGGGGAGTGGAGTTGGCTGCTCCAGGCAGCTTAGCTATGTAATTCATTTTGCTTATTTTTGAAAATTATTTTAAAATACAGTACTTGTCAGCAATTTTTAAACATTTTTTTTATGCAAACTGTTTTAAATTAATTAGCCCTTTTAGGATATGCACAGATCTCAACCTGTTTTATGGAACTTTAATGCAAAATTGAAATTAAGAGCAGTATAATTTGTGTACTTTGTATAAATGCTCAGTGTCTGATACAAATGTGCATTGCATCTCCTAGCCAATGAGCACTAGCAGGAAGTATCTTTCAGCCAATGAGCACTAGCAGGAAGTATCTTTCAGCCAATGAGCATTACTAGGTATTCCATGTAGCCTCTCTGCTTCAGGTGTTCTGCTTGCCTGAAGGCAAAACAGGGAATATGGAGTTGCTCTCATCTGATCCCCATTTTCAGCTACACTTATTTAAAATAAAACTGGAACAAGCTTGTCTAGCCTACGAAATAGGTGCCACCTTCAGTGGTTTCTTCTGTATCTCCCCCTACCACCACTTCTCCATCCCACACTACTTTTCTTTCCATTATTGACACACAACACAGTACTAGTAAAAGGGACATAAAACACAAGTGTTTTCTTTCATGATTCAGAATTTACTTCTATTTTTTAATTTGTATTGTTCTCTTGATATTCTTTGTTTAAGTTGCTGCACATAAATGCCTCATGTTATTGGCTCACCGAATGCATTAAAGGGACATAATACTCATATGCTAAATCACTTGAAACTGATGCAACATAACTGTAAAAAACTGACAGGAAAATATCACCTGAGCACCTCTATGTAAAAAAGGAAGATATTTTACCTCACAATCTCCTTAGCTCACCAGAGTAAGTCCTGTGTAAAAAGTTATACTTCAGCTGCTATCCAGCTCCAGGTAAAAAAAAAAAAAAAAATAAATGAAGAAATGAACTGCAGCCAATCAGCATTAACAGTGCTGGGGTCATTAACTCTTTTACTGTGATCTCATGAGATTTGACTTAACTCTCATGAGACTTCATAGTAAACTTCCTTAAACTGAATAGGGAAATAACATAAGGCTCACTCCCTTGCCTGTCCTGGGACAGACATACTGATTTGCAATGGGGTGTAAATATTTACAACATTTTGAGGTAAACTATCTTTCTTTTTTACATAGAGATGTTCATGTGATATGTTCTAGTCAGCTTTTTACAGCTATGCTGTATCACTTTCAAGTGTTTCAACATTTGGATATCATGGCCCTTTAACTAGCTCCCATTAGTGGATTGCTGTTTCTTCAATAAAGGATGCCAAGAGAATGAGGCAAATACGATGATAGAAGGAAATTGGAAAGTTGTTTAAAATTATAGTCTTTATCTCTACATGAAAGATAAATGTTTGGTTTCATGTCCCTTTTAATTTATGTTTTGTTAGTTTGCATCCTGTGTATATATTTAAGATTTCTTTTACATAGCATTCTAAATAATTTCTTGTTTGAAGAATGGTTCTCCAGATTTTTAATTTTTTTTATTTGTATGTACAATATTGCAATGTGGCACCATGTTTTTAAAATAAATAATTGTCTCAGAAATAAAAATTATAGATACAATGAATTGCATTGTCAGTGAAGGCTGGGATGTGTTGCTATGTTTCTGGCAGTCAGTGTGTTAAAGGGATATAAAAGAGGAAGAAGAAAATGCTTTAACCCCTGCAAAATTAGCCAAAAATAAAGTCCGCTCCAGAGCTGCATTGTGCTACTTGGTCAGCCAATGACAAGAGGGATATGTGTGTAGTCACCAATCACCAGCTCGCTCCCAGTAGTGCATTGATGCTCCCGTGCCTACCTAGGTATGCTTTTTAACAAAATATACAAGAGTGGAATACACTTAATAATGAAATAAATTGAGGTTGCATCTGAATAATGAAAGTTTTAATTTTAATGTCTTCTTTAATATTTATTCTAAAACTAACAATATTTTCTATATTTTTTATCTGAAAGTTGCAATACACAGAACTGCTGCTTTGTATATGATGATGTTTATTCTGGCTTGTAACTATTTGCTTCATTTTTGCTTTGTTAATAATTTCCCTTAGGTCATGCACATAAATAGTTTTTTTTTTTTTGTTTTTTTAATCATTACTTAACTGCTTCCTTAATAATTTATTTCTAAGCATTCTATCAATAAACTTTTGATTAGTTAATATGTAATAGTAAAAATAGGCTCCTCATAGATGTGATCTAAGCAGTCTGGCATGAAAGTCTTTTCCCCCCCAGTAACAGGGTTTGTAAGATGTCTTTACAAAAAAAATTACATTTTTATATAACAATTTGACTAACCCTGTATGTGGCCCTCGTTTTACAACGGTTCAATTTACACCGTTTCAGAATAACAACCTTTTTTTCCAGTCATGTGACTGCTATTGAAAAGCATTGAGAAGCAGTGCATTTATTAAAATAGCCAGTAGGTGGAGCTGTCCGCTTGTGTTGCAGCAAAGCCAAGCAAGCTGAAATTAATCAGTTTAACCAGGCCTGAGCTATCGAGCAGATTTCAAAGGAACAAGATCTTCCTGTCTATAAATCAGTCCAGATTGGAAATTCATAGAAAGTACTGTTTGCAGAAAAATGCAAGTGAAGTCTGTGTTGTGTGATTATTTTATTAGGTTTATAATGCTGTTTAGCAAATGTTTTTGTTCATTTAACTTAGTTTAATTATATATTCTGTGTGGTGGGATTATTTTATTTGGTTTATAATGCTGTTTAGCATTTAAAGTCTTCATTTCAAAGCTTTAAAAATAATGTATTAGGTGTTACTTATGACAATTTTGAGAGGGGCCTGGAACCTATCTCCCTCACTTCCCATTGACTTACATTATAAACTGGGTTTCAATTTACAACGGTTTCAATTTACAACCATTCCTTCTGGAACCTAACCCCGGCGTAAACTGAGGGCTACCTGTATTTCCCTGTACCACCAAGATCACTTTGAAGTTGTTATATAAAATGTTTTATTATGAATAGTAAAAGAACCTTTGCAGTATATGTTTGTTATTTATTTTACCACCTTTTCCTATAATGTAACTCTGCAAACTGTAGGATTTCCATTTCTGGAAATTGGAAGTGTATACTGCTGACTTTCCAATCCTAATCCTGCCAAATATCTGTCTTCAATTGGCCTCAGTGGAGGATACAAAATATTTTAAGACAATGCGAGTTTGTTAACAAAATGACAGTTGCAAACCTGGTTTGCTTTAGTTACAATTCCAGAATGGTTCCTACAATAATGGGTAAAGTGTGTTTGGTCAAGGAAAAACAATTAGCGCAAACAAGGTTTTAATGTTGTCAGAAAAATTTCATACTTGATTAGTATGTTGCAATACTACATGAAAGTCTTGTAATTACAAGGTGTCTGTGTCTTTTACAAGTTAGCTCCCAGTACCACACAAAAAAATGGTAATTGTTTGTTGAAACCTATAATGGATAAAGTACTAAGAAAAATGCAAAGCAGTTGCTTAGTGCAAAATATAAATATAAAGTTCAGTTTTTGTTTTTTTACATTCAGTATTTTATTTCTACCTTTTAATTCATTCCTTGACTTGTCTGGTTGTTTTCCCTAAATAGATCTTTCCACGTGGGCATTTGTTCAAATTGAATACACAAGTATAGTCATCTGATATATTTTTGCCTATCCTTGAGCTTAAATTGGTACATTCCAAAAACCGCTCTACCAGTTGTACTTACATATATTCCAGTAGTCCCTGGCAAGGGATAACCAAGCAGAGTGCATTACATTTGTATGATGACATCACAGCAAATCTGGCCCATTTTTGGTTCAGCACCCTGGGTAGCTTTTGATGATTGGTGGCTACATTTAGCCACTAATTAGCAAGCACTACCCAGGTTCTGAACCAAAAATAGTCTGGCTCCTAAGCTTACATTCCTGCTTTTCAAATAAAGATACCTAGAGAATAAAGAAAAAATTATAATAGGAGCAAATGAGAAAGATGCTTAAAATTGCATGCTCTATCTGAATCAAGAAAGAACAAATTTGGGTTTAGTGTCCCTTTAAATTTAAATATCTGTTAACAGAATATACATAAATGTGTTCAAATAATAGAGAGCTTAATAGGTGGTTATAGACAAAACTCCACAAACCTGAAATTAAAAAGCATGCTTTGCTGACTTATATAGGTCCATTTTAAAATGCATTATTTTAGAAATAATATAGAAAAAAATACTTTCACTTCCACTTCCTATGGCAATATGTTTGTCTGTCTTCTATTTTGAGATAGTATCCTAATATGTATTTCATTGTCTTCCCCTGTAGTATCATGATGTTAATATTTCATACCACACATAGGAGATGGATGTATCGCTTAAAATGTAGTCTAAAAGTAAATGGCTATTAAAAACTTTATTATTAAGTGTTTATTCAAGGCTGATACTAAATCACTAAGAATTCAAATAATCTCTCCACTTCCAACTCAGCTAATTTACTAAAATATGAAGAGTAACACTTTTTATGCAATTAACTTTCCATTTTAATGGGAGGAGAGTCTAGTGCTATATTAGTGCATTTACTTTTTCTACCGTTTATGCCCCTTTCAAATAATTATTTACTGAGAAAATCTACAATTCTTAAACCATCCTAAAAAAACAGAAATTATGCTTACCTGATAATTTCATTTCCATCTGTGGGAGGAGAGTCCACTGCTTCATTCATTACTTGTGGGAATTAAGAACCTGGCCACCAGGAGGAGGCAAACACACCCCAGCCAAAGGCTTAAATACCTCCTCCAGTCATTCTTTGCGTTTCATCACAGGAGGTTGGCAGAGAAGTATCGGAAGATTCGGAGTAGTCTCTTATGGAGGGTTGTACTTTTTGCAATGGGACTGGAGTTTTAAGTAGTTCTGTCAGCCTGCCAGTGAGAGCATGGGTGAAAGTTAGAGTCGGGAGATGCAGGGAGTGTCGTCTCTGCGAAACCATCCTAACTCTGATTAACTGCTCCATAAGCTATCAGCGTTGATGAGTTTCGCTGCCTGCTTTCTGCTCTCAAGTCCATGTCTGGAACAATGTTACTAACCTGTCACACTTGAAAGGTCGTGTTCCTGTTCCACGGCATAGATTATGGTAAGATAGTTTCATTTTTTTATACATGTATGATAACGCGAGAAGACAGGGTCACAGTGTGACTCCTTTTATCTGTATAGAATCAAGTGTTAATATCTCCTAAGGGGGATTATTGAACAAGGGGGGGATAATCTTATATGTTTGATTTTATGCTGTTTTTATGTATGAGATGTTATGGGCTCATAGGCTGTTATGGAATATACAGGTTTCACTTTCACTTTGAGAGCCATGCAGCTTACAAGCTTGGCATGCTTTTTCTCATAGCAGGGTCGGTGCACCATATGATTCTTCCCTCTTTCCTGACCAGGTGTCTATCAGAGAGGAGTCCTAACTCTCTGTACTGTCTGTGTCATGGGAGGTGGTGAGTGCCACAGCCATTGCGATATAAAGGTGCATTTTTTTTAATAAAATAAGATTGTTTTATTTCTATAGTTTTCCGGTTATTGCATTAGTGATGGAGGATTCTGTTACTTAGAGGGCACGCCCTCTATTCCTATAGAGTAATTTGTGTTTATAATGTGAGGAGACCTTACCGCCCCCTCAATTATGTTCCAGATGCCTTTATAATGTGATAATATCAAACATGTTTGATACCACTGAGCCATCCTCCTCTGAGGAGTTGTCGTCCAGTGAGGTGCATACCCTACATGCTTATCTCTCTACACATGCAGTTTCCCGTAGCATTGCTGATCCTCCATCTGGAGGGGGCCATTTTTTCACCAGACGTTACTGCGCAGCTCAGACAGCGGTGTCTGCGGCCTTTAATGCTTTACCTCACCCTGCTAAGCGCAAGCGAAAGGTCACATATTGCACTCCTTCCCAGAGTTCATCAGATAATTTATTGGATTTAACTGATAGGGTTATCAGAAGATGAAGTTCTTTCTGAGACATACTTTAGTTTTAGGAATTTGCGCTTTTTTCTAAAGGAAGTGTTTTGGCAAATTCAGTGGTTCCAGAGGCCAAATTGCCTGAGGAACCTTTAATTCCTAAATTGGATAGAGTTTGAGGACAGGGTGGTACCTTATCCTTCCCTGCTCCTGTTAGATGGCGAACATATTAAGAATGAATGGGACTGGATTGTTCCTCTCTTCTCCCTTTAACAAATCATTCCTGGCCCTGGACTCTCAATGGAGTTGTGAGGTCCCGTCCCTAAAAAAGATGGCACTATCTTCACCCTTGCTGAACTTATTACTATCCCGTTTGAGGATAGCTCTTCGTTAAAGGATGGAAACACTGTTAAGACAGTTGTTTTTCAACATACAGGATATTTGTTTTCACCGGAGGCGGCCATTGCTGCGGTTGCTGTAGAAACTACCTTCTGGTGTGACTCCTGATAGGATTGATCAGGGTGGAGAGGTCCCCTCGACGTTACTCAGGAATGATTTACTGCCTTGAGGGTTGTTAATTCTTTTATCTGTGATGCTATTAGGCAGATTATTCGTCTAAATGCTAAGGCTTCAGCCTTTTCTGTTCAGGCCCGTCGGGGGGCAGATATGACTTCTAAGTCTAGACTTCTTTCCCTCCCTTTTAAGGAAATTATTTGTTTGTTCCAGGCCTGGACTCAATTTTCTCCACGGTCACAGGGGGCAAGGGTGCCCTTCTACCGCAAGAGAATATGAACAAGTCTAAGGGACAATTTTCATTCTTTTCGTTTTGATAAAGCCCATGTCAGCAGTCCTCCGCTAAGCCTGAGCAAATCAAGAGCTCTTGGAAGCCAGCCCAGTCCTGGAATAAATCCAAGCAGAGCAAGAAGCACGCCGGGTCTAAGTCGGCATGAAAGGGTGGTCCCCGGTCCTCTTCTGGATCGTGTAGGGGCAATCTCTCGCTCTTTTCAGTCGCTTGGTTCAGGGACATGCAGGATCCATGGGTCCTGGAGGTCATAGATCAGGGTCAGTTCCTCCTCTCTCCTGTCTTTCTGACCAGAAAGGAGGAAAGCCTTTCTGGGGTGCGTACAGGATCTCTTCTCTTAGGAGTTATTGTCCCGGTGCCTAACACAGTGAGAGGTTTGGGATACTATTCAAACCTCTTTGTGGTTCCAAAGAAGGAGGGAACTACCGTTCAAGAGGGAGACAATAGGTCCATTCATCCCCTCGTTTAAGAAGGGCAGTTCATGACCACGATAGATCTGAAGGATGCTCCCTTCACGTACCAATCTCCAAGGACCACTTCCAGTTCCTATGGTTTGCATTCCTGAACCAGCACTTCCAGTTTATTGATCTTCTGTTTGGTCTAGCTGGTATAGTGGTGAACATAACTGCCTTCCAAGTAGTTGATTCTCGGCCAACGCGGCAATCTCTAAGTATTTTGGAGAGTGGACCATTCGGAATTTCTTCTTCAATCCCATGGATGGAAGATAAATCTAGAGAGTGTTTTCTTGTATCGAGTACCAGGGTGGAATTCCCGGGTACTATAATAGTCTTTATAGACATGAGAATTTTTCTAACAGACCAGAGACGTTGCAGGCTAGCTTCAACATGTCTTGCCCTCCAGACCTCCTTAGGGCCATCTGTGGCTCGGTGTATGGAGGTAATTGGACATCAGCATGGACATCATTTCCTTTGCTAGGTTTCACCTCAGATTGTTGCAACTGCGCATGCTGAAGCAGTGGAACGGCGATCATTCGGATCTGTCTCAACAGATTTTTCTGGACAACAGATCGAGAGAATCGCTCTCTGGTGTTTTTGTCCGTTTCACTTGTCCCAAGGGATGTCCGTCTGAAGACCATCCTGGGTGATTGTGACTACGGTTGCGAGTTTGTCAGGGGAGCTGTTTGGGGTGCCAGGAAGGCACAGGGCCTATGGACTCAGGAGGAAAAGCTTCCCGATCGCATTTTGGATCTTCGGGCAATATACAATGCTCTGAAGGCTTGGCCTCTGCTGGATTTGTCCCAGTTTATCAGATTCTAATCAGGCAATATATCCTCGGTGGCTTACATCAACCATCATGGGGGAACAAGAAGCTCCCTAGCTATGAGGGAAGTATCTCGGATTCTAGAGTTGGCGGAGACCCACATTTGTTCGCTATCAGCAATCCACATTCCGTGTGTGGAAAACTGGGAAGCGGATTTCCTGAGCAGACAATACTTTAATCCGGGGGATTGGTCTCTCCATCCCGAGTTTTTGCGGAAATTTGCAAGAGGATGATCTTATGACGTCTCATTACCAAGTTACCCAGATATGGGTCGAGGTACAGGGATCCTCAGGCGGAGCTAACAGATGCATTAGCGGGGCCTTGGAGGTTTTATCTAATTTATCTTTTTCAGCCGTTACCACTACTTCCTAGTGTAGTGGCTCAAATTAAGCAGGCATCAGTGATACTGATTGCACCATCTTGGCCACGAAGGATATGGTTTGCGGACTAGTGAGGATGTCGTTATCTCCTCTGTGGATCTCTGAGGCTGAGTGTGAAGATTGAACGCTTAGTCCTAGCCAAGAGAGGGTTTCTGAGAGTGTTATTTTTAGTCTCATTCAAGTTCGTAGCTGGTTGCTCATCACATCTATTATATGGAGGATCTACTTATGCTGTTCTCCAGGAGGAACTAGAGAGAAGGGCTTTCTGCGTTATTGCACAAGAGGTTCGCTGAGCTTCCTGATGTGCAGTCACTAGCTCTGCTAGGATCAGACCTGTGTTTAGATCTATTGCTCCTCCTTGGAGTTTAAATCTTGTTCTTTCGGTTTTGCACAGGCTTGGTTGGAGCCTATGCATGAAGTAGACATTAAATTATTGTCTTGTTAGGTTTTTTTTTCTACGGGCTATTGCTTCTGTGCGCAGAGTATCTGTGATTACGGGCCTTGCAATGTGTCCCTCCTTATCTGGCTTTCCATGCTGATAAGGCTGTTCTGAGCCAAGTTAGGTTTTCTTCCTAAGGTTGTGTCAATTCGCAACATCAATCAAGAGATTGTGGTTCCTTTCAACGTAGTTCTGGATGTGGTTTGTGTCTTGAAGTCCTATCTTCAGACCACGTAGGAATTTAGACAAACTTCTTCTCTGTTTGTTCTCTTTCCGGGAAGCGTGGGGGTCAGAGGGCCGCTTCGACTTCCTTATCTTTTTGGCTGAGGAGTGTCCTCCGTTTTGCATTGAGACAGCGGGACATAAGCCTCCTCTGAGGATTACGGCTCATTCAACTAGAGCTGTGGCCTCTTCTTGGGCCTTTAAGAACGAGGCTTCTATGGAGCAGATTTGTAAGGCGGCTACTTGGTCCTCTTTACATACTTTTGCAAAATTTTACAAATTTGATGTTTTTGCTTCGGCGGAAGCAGCTTTTGGGAGAAAGGTTCTGCAGGCTGTGGTGCCCTCAGTATAGGGTCCGCCTCCTTTTACCCTCAGTTTTTTTTTTTTTCCATTCAGTGTCCTCTAGAGCTTGGGTATTTGTTCCCACATGTAATGAATGAAACAGTGGACTCTCCTCCCATTAAGATGGAAAAGATAAATTATGCTTACCTGATAATTTTATTTCCATCTGTGAGAGGAGAGTCCACTGCTCCCGCCGTTTGCTCCGGTGGGCAGACCTAAAATTAATATTATCTTCTGGCACCATTTGTACCCTGATGTTTCTCCTACTGTTCCTTGTTCCCTTGGCAGAATGACTGGGGGATGAGGGGAGTGGGGGAGGTATTAAAGCCTTTGGCTGGGGTGTCTTTGCCTCCTCCTGGTGGCCAGGTTCTTAATTTCCACAAGTAATGAATTAAGCAGTGGACGGTGAGTCAATAACAAGAGACACATTTGTGTCGTCAGCAGCTTGCTCCCAGTAGTACGTTACTACTTCTGAGCATATGTACATATGCTTTTCAACAAAGGACACAGAGAATAAATAACATTTTACAATAGAAGTGAATTTAGGTGTCTTATCATTTCAGGCTCTATTTGAAGTCTGATTTTGACTTTCATGTACCTTTAAAACTAGATGAGGTATATAAACAAATTTTATTTAATGAAGTCTAGCTTTAGAAGCCTTACAGGGCTGCACTGTCAAACGTTATGAAATGAAATGCTTGTGGACGGATAACTTTATCCTCTGTTAGCTATTTCTCATGAGATGCTGGTTTGCTCGGAATGTGTCCGTGGCACCTGTAATTGGTGAATGTCATGCATCATACGTCACACGCACTGATAAAAGTAGAACTTTTCCCACTTCTGTTAGTGCTGCAGTCCACCAACGCTTGACAGTCTGGGCCTCACATGAGGATGTGGTACACCTCTTGATAATTATATGTTTGCTATGAGAATTACTGATGTGGGCCTAGAGATATAATCTAACATCTATAGTTGCCTTTCTTCTGGGTGCAACTAAGTGACAGGATGTTATGTCTGAAGTGATGTTTTGTCTGCAAAAGGCAAATAATCAAACTCTAAATTTGAATCCCTAAGGGAGAAAAAAAAACTGCCTGTGGCGTTAACTTTCCATGTCAGACAAACCAGGGCATTTTAACATATACTTTGGCAGAAGATGTTTCATGATCAGGAGCTTGCAAAAAATATATCAATACCTTGAAATAAATACAAATGGAAACTATTTTGAAAGAAGCATATTGAAACTCTTAGTGCCCAAAAAAAGCTGCTTAAAAAAAAAAGAGAAAAATACATTTTGTGGATTTTTGATAATGTAAACTGTTAGGGGTTTCTTCTGAATTCAGCAAGAATTAAAAATGTGCTTTCTTCATTTTGCTGTTATATTCTGGCAGCAAAATGGTGTAGTAGCTTCCCTTACTGAAAAGGTAAATTAAAGGGATAGTAAAGTCAAATTTAAACATTCATGATTCATATAGAACACACAATTTTAAACAACTTTCCAATTTACTTTTGTTATCAAATTTTATTTGTTCTCTTGGTATCTTTTATTAAAGAGTAAAACTAGGTAGGCTCATAAAAGCCCAGGAGTGTGCACGTATTTGTAAATTGGAAAGTTGTTTAAAATGATGTGCTCTATCTAAATCATGTCCCTTTAAAGAAACACATTACATTTAAAGAACTATTAACCCTTTAAGGACACAGCTTTCAGTTTGCTCAATTGTTTTATGACGGAAAAATTCCGTCATATGTCCTTAAGAGGTTAAAGGGATATAAAACCCAAAAATATATTTTGTGATTCAGACCGCATAACATTTTAGTTTCCAATTTACTTCTATTAGCAAATTAGCTTTTTTTCCCATATACTCTTTGTTGAAGAGATACCTAGGTAAGCATCTGCAGCACTACATAGCAGGAAATAGCACTGCCACCTAGTCCTCTTGCAAATGGATAATACTCTTGTAAAAATGCTGCCATATAGTGCTCTATGTCCCTGCTTTCAGCAAAGGATACCAAGAGAACAAAGACTATTTGATTATAGAAGTAAATTAGAAAGTTGTTTAAATCTACATGCTCTATCTGAATCATGAAAGATAAATGTTGGGTTTAGGAATTTGAGGGTTTATAATTTGATTTATTTCTAAACTTAGTTTCCACTCAAAGTATGCACTAGTTCCCAATTCTAATTGTGTTTAAGGGGGCATTAAAGTGAAGGTAAAGTTTCAATGGTTACTAAACACAATTAAATGTAAAATTTAAAATCATTGGGACTTTCATTCATGAACTTTGTTATATTTTTTTGCAAACAAAGTTTTACATGAGTTAAAACACTAATATTAAAATATATAATAACAACCCGTTTTTCGGAACTTCTAATACTTCCTGATCACGTTTTACAATTCTCCAATTGAAATCCTGGCCGATAGGCGGCCGTGACACTACGTCATCTAACTATCAGCCGATCTGCGCATGCGTCCCATCTTATGCTCGTGGCCGAGTCATAAACGTCTTCTGATTTCAATCAGTAATTGCAAAATCGCATGCGCTTTGGAGACAAGCTGTATTGGGAACGCGCATATCTAATACGTATAGAGCGGGTGGGACCGGTCTATACGTAAACACTGAAAAAGTAAGGAAGTAGAAGATGGGAGGAGCACAGACGAAAACAGAAGCCTTATAATGTATTTAAAATAAAGGTGAATTAATATTTTTATTAAAAAAAAAAAATATAGCGATTATGTTTATATAGATGAAGAGAATGAATTACTGTTTTGAAATGGTCCGAAATTTACTTTCACTTTAAACGCTAAATAAATGCCAGATACAATGTTGCATTTAAAGCAAAGATTAGTCTGTGAATAATATGCAGATGTACTTTTTTTTTTTTAAATGATATTGTTTATTTAAATATTGAAAAATACTGTAAGTGTAAAGTGTTAGAGGCCCATTTATCAAGCTTCGAATGGAACTCGAGGGCCCGTGTTTCTGGCGAGCCTTCTAAAGACCACCGCTCCATAACCTGTCCGTCTGCTCATAATTATTTGTAGCTGCTTAGGTTTCCTTCTCTGCTGAGGCCAATCAGGAAAAGCTATAAATGGGTCACTAAAGTGTGTCACCAATGATTGTGTGGAATAGAGACTGCACTTATACTTTTATATGTTTATTAATTAAAACGAGTTTAAAAAAAGAACAGGTGAGAGGTGACAAAGATATATAAATACTGAGTGACCTCGCTACAGTTACCCATATAGTTTTGCACATTGCAAATGAGTATCAGATAAATATAGGTAGATAAAAGTATAGAACTGTACATGGTTTTA
This sequence comes from Bombina bombina, assembly GCF_027579735.1. Lineage (NCBI taxonomy): Eukaryota > Metazoa > Chordata > Amphibia > Anura > Bombinatoridae > Bombina > Bombina bombina. The sequence continues at coordinate 166,711,601 of NC_069500.1, read as the reverse complement.
GGAATTAATGTAGAGGAAGAAGGGGACAAAATAAATAAAGTTTATTGCAAAATTGATTTACTACATATACTTAATATTTTGTATTACAATCTCTCAGTGTTTAAAGGGACAGTCAACACCAAAATTGTTACTGTTTAAAAAGATAGATAATGCCTTTACTACCCTTTACCCAGCTTTGCACAACCAACATTGCTATATTAATATACTTTATTACCTTTAAATCTCTAAATGTATGCCTGTTTCTAAGCCACTACAGACAGCCTCTTATCACATGCTTTTCTTATTAGCTTTTCACAACAGGGTAGAGCTAGTTCATGTGAGCCATATAGATAATATTGTGCTAACGCCCCTGGGTTGTGGCAGACACTGCACTAATTGGATAAAATGCAAGTCAATATGTAATAAATAAAAAAGCATGTGATCAGGGGTCAGAAAAGACTTAAATACAAGGTAATCACAGAGGTAAAAGGTGTATTAATATAACTGTGTTGGTTATGCAAAACTGGGGAATGGGTAATAAAGGGATTATCTATCTTTTTAAACAATAACATTTTTTGAGTTAACTGTCCCTTTAATAACTTTCCTTTAATTTCGTTAAAGGGACTGTAAACACTTGATCCACAAAACCTTGATCAGTTAAATTAACATTAATTATTATAAATAATCCTTTGATGCAGAGAAAAAGCGCAGTGGAAGCGTTACAAACATATATATTATCTATTCATAAAATACCTTTATCTGGCCGCCTATCTAATAAATCTTTTTTTCTGACCGCTTCGTCATAGCCCCTGCATCCAACCGCCGTTAGAACGTCCGTCTTCTCCTCTCCTCACAGCGCGCGTTCCCTCATGACGTGCGCATGCGCAGTGACATCGTTACTTGTAACTTCAGCCTTATACAGAATCGCAATGCTTTGTTCTGCATTGCGATTCTGTGTGTCTGATAGAGCGGTGAGTCACTCCTACAGACGAACGAGCAAAAAGATTAACATTTAAATTTTTCATTATATGTTATATTTATTGGGCATTATTGGTGGTACATTACAAAATGTAAACTTACCAAAAAACAAATATATAATGTTAAATTGCTCGTTTTAGTTTAGGGTGGGTTGCTAAATGATTCTCTTCAGATGCGAGGAGGAACTGGAATGTTACATAAGCAGTGAATTGCAATGCGCTTCGCATCGCGATCCACTGCTTATATTGTGTGAAGTAGAGTTGCGGATTTGCGCATGCGCAATCTTACACATAATGCGCGCTCGGGGGTATAGCGATGGGAGGAGGAAGTGTCTGTATGACGTAAGTGCCCTGCAGCGCTGACTTTGCTATAGAATGTACTCAGGCTGCATGGGCGGACGGAGCGGTAAATAAGTTAGGAATAATAAAAGTTAGTTTCGTTTGCTTCTGCAGCGCTTATACTCTGCACAATATAATAATTATATTAAATGGATATTTAAAAATGTATACGGTGGGTGAGAAATGTCAAAGTTTACAGTCCCTTTAAAGGTTGAGGCAGCCAGTTCAAGGCTGTATTGGCTCAGTTTCACACATGGCCACTTCACCCCTTGTTGTCATAGGGAGACAGCACAGTGGTGCTGTGCATGTAGGGTTGCCAGATGTTCAATATTCAACCAGGCAGTCTAGAATTTTAGCAGGCTGTCCTGTAAAATATTCACAAAATATAATGGACACTTAAAATCCAGTTTTGTTAAAGTGTTAGCTAAATGAAAAAAGGCCTCCTATTCTTTTAACACATTACAAATATGGAGCAAAGGGAAGTGAAGAGCAGTCAAGGTTGTGAAATCACTTCTGTTCATGTGTGTTGCTGTAAAAATATTTTGTTGTAGGTTACCAGCAGCCAAGGGGTAAAATGACTGCTCATTTGTGAAAATATGCATGATAGGGGCTAAGGTTGAACTTTTTATTTGGTGGGTGGGGGGGGGGGGCATTTTATGACCTTACCTACTATTGTGCCCTGTCACTGACAGATTGTTCAGTATTTTGGTGGAGGACAGCCAGTGTCCTGTCGGATTTTTCTTCATTGTCGGAATTTGCTACCTTCATGAGCGCATGCTCAGAATTATGTAATCGCACTCCACATATGTTTTAAAAGAATGTGTGGAATGAGATTACGTAATTAAAAGCATTCACACATTGTTAGGTAGCAAATTCCGACGGACAGGCTGATTAACCTCTCTTTCATTGTTAAAGTGGCGTCCATGTACATGCGTGCATGACCAGTTCAAGGTAGAAAATTTTGACGGCACATGCTTTTAATTACGTAATGGCATTCCACACATTCTTTTCAAACGTGGAGTGTGATTACGTAATTCTGGGCATGCGCTCATGAAGGTAGGAAATTCTGACAAGGGAGCAAAATCTGACAGAACACCCGCACCTTTAACACCTACAAGTAAACGGTATCTAAGGTGACCAGTGATGCGATACGTGCTATGTTTAAAGGGACAGTCAACACCAGAATTTTTGTTGTTTTAATAGATAGATAATCCCTTAATTACCAATTCCCCAGTTTTGCATAACCAACACAGTTATAATTATACACGGTTTACCTCTGTAATTACCTTGTATCTAAGCTTCTGCAGACTGCCCCCTTATTTCAGTTCTTTTGACTGAAATGTATTTTTAATTTTAGCCAATCAGAGCTGTCTCCATGGTAAATTCACGTGCATAAGCTCAATGCTATCTATATGAAACACGTGAACTAATGCCCTCTAGTGGTAAAAAAAACTATCAAAATGCATTTAGATTAGAGGCGGCCTTCAAGGTCTAAGAAATTAGCATATGAACCTCCTAGGTTTAGCTTTCAACTAAGAATACCAAGAGAACAAAGCAAAATTGGTGATAAAAGTAAATTGGAAAGTTGTTTAAAATTACATGCCCTATTTGAAACATGAAAGTATTTTTTGGACTTGACTGTCCCTTTAAGTGTCTGTATATAAATAATATTTCTGTGATGCAAATGTATATGGATTTTATTGAAGCTAAAGCTGAAACCACACCTTCACCATTATGATTTTGCATGAGTAGTCTTGCTGCCTGAGAAGAAGATGTACCTATGCATTTGAAAAATTTCACAGATGGGAGCTATTTTTCTAAAGTTTTGAAATTCCCGGTTATTTGAGTTCCATGATGTAAATCAGAGCTCCATAATAAATTAATTAGCTGCACTTTAGCTTAAAAACAGAGCAGTCTCACTAAAGGGTTGGATCTGCAATGTAGTTATACAGTACTTTTTACCTTGCCCTCTAGTTCCTCAAATGGAATCTTTTAGGTATTTTGTAGCTTGTTCACTGACAATACTTGCTACCAATTCTGCTTGTTAATAATACATTTCAATATTTTTGTTACTTTGATCTTGCATCTTACTTTTTCAAGTTCAGTATGCAAGATACCCATTATTTTCACTATATGAACCTGAGGTTAAATGCACAAAATAAATAATACTTAAAGGGACACTGAACCCATTTTTTTTTCATGATTCAGATAGAGCATGCGATTTTAAGCAACTTTCTAATTTACTCCTATTATCAATTTTTTTCGTTCTCTTGCTATCTTTATTTGAAGAAGGCATCTAAGCTAATTAAATAAAACGAGGATTAAGTCCTTGTGGAGGTGCGCACATATGAGAAGCGGAGCACAAAAAACAGAACCAGCCTCGGGGGAGGCAAGGTGAAACCCCACCACAGGCCACCCGATCTGACGGCAGCACTCCCGAAGATAGGATGATGGCAGATATCTGTAGGAGCAGAAAACAGAAAGAGGCGCCTTATGGGACAGTATCGTGGTGTCGCTATAATGCAGGATAGAGCGAACAGCACACACAAATGGCAAGATACTCACAAGTGAGATGGCATAAACGTATGCCAAACTAGACAGGACGGAACCTTAGTCGTCCGCCAGACGGTCCAATAGAAAGAAGGCTCTAACGCTCCAATGGTCCAATCCACTACGGCGGAGAAACACAGACGTCAGAGGCCCACAGCGTCTGTGGGAGGATTAATGGCTCAGAGTCCTTGGTGTAAGTGGCAGGATACCGCTCCACACATAGGATCAGATTGATAGTAGACAATAAGAGCGGGGGTATCATAAAAGGAATTTTATTTAAAAAATTAGATTTAAAACTGTTTAAAACACAAGGAAACAGCAACGCGTTTCTCGACCTTCCGGTCGTTTCATCAGGCTGATATTCACTTTGAAAACCCCGCTCTATTTAACATAATGATCATCCAATCGTAGACCGGTCTATTGTCCACACCCATCGTCGAACCAATCATAAATTGTGATTGGTATCTATAGTGACAGTTGCACCTGCTCTGTAATCAGAGATGAAGAGTGTAAAGACGATAATGCCGACTGTGATCAGTATACATAAATAACCACAAAATGGCTACAATGTCAGAATGTAATAAATTCGTATGTAGTTCAAATTAAAATATCGAGTGGTACTGAAAGTTGACAGTTATTGCTAGTGTAAAAGGAGAGGTGTTTAGCTAAAAGAATGTAACAGAGTTGTGTCTGTATTTCTCCTGTGTAATAATTGCGATGTGTAATAATTACGATAACAAAGGAAAGTTTAAAATATGATATAAACCACCAAACATACAGATGCAGTATTGTTGTACCATCTGTAAGCTAATGCAATAAAAACTTGATCGTAGGGCTTGAGTAAATTAATATTCATAGGCATGTTGGTGATGTGATAACATATTTAAAGGGACCCTGTTTTCTGATGGATGGTAATGTAATAGCATATTTAAAGGGACCATGTGTTCTGATAAATGGATATAATAAATTAGTATCCATATATGTTGATGGTGTAATGTATACTGACAAATAAATTTGATAGATTGATATCTATAGGTATATTGTTACTGTGATAGCCTCCACATATTTAAAGGGCCTATATGTTCTGACAGATAAATATCGATGTGTGGTCATAAATGATCTTATATCTAAATCTGAATATAATTAGCTTAAACATATTCTTAATAGTTAAGCCAGTTATATCTAGTTGGTCCGAGACCATAGACGTCTACTCCAATAAGGACAATTGATTGGTAGTAAATAACCTACATCAAATTCAGGCAGAGGGACTAGAGAAATGGACCTTTATGAGAAGGCTGCCAAATCGACACATAAATTGAGACCATCAGGGTGCATGCTTTTCAGCAGATGGATCCAATAAGTCTCCCTCTGTCTGAGCCTAAAAAACCGATTATAAAGGTGGGATTTAGGAATGAATTCTATGGGATTGACAGAATAACAATTAAGATCCCCCCTATGTACATCGTTACAGTGTCTTGATACACTATGAAGTCTGTAGTTATTCTTCATATTTCGATGGTGTTCAGACCATCTGGTACTAAGGTATCTACAGGTGCGCCCTACGTATTGTACCCCACAGACACATGTAAGTAGATAAACTACATAAGAGGAAGCACAAGATGCACGACCAATGATGGTATAGGATTTATGGGTGATACTAGACCTAAAGGTTTTTTGCAGATCACCAATGAAAATACACATCTTACAACGGGCTCGTCTGCACTTATAAGACCCATGTTGTAAATTATTCCTATTATTTCCCGAGGAAGGCTGTCTATGTTTGACAATCTTGCTCGGGGCCAACATTGTTTTGAGGGTTGGTGCCCTTCTATAGACTATTCTAGGTTTGTCGTCCAAAGTTCTTTTCAAAATAGGGTCTTTAAGTAATATTTGCCAATGACGTGTGACAATCTCTCTAATTAGATTATGGTTAGAGTTGAATTGGGTAATGAACAACGGATCTTTGTGAAAGGTACTGTTATTTGTTGGTTCTAATCGTGCATTAGGCTCAGTAAAATACAATTCCCTATTATCATTTTTGGCTCTCAAGAAGCCATTTTCAATGATAGAGTTAGGGTAATGTTTCTCCCTAAAGCGTTCCTTTAAGGTAAGGCTTTGTGTTTCATAGTCTGCCATAGAACTACAGTTACGGCGCACTCTTTTGAACTGACCATAGGGGACGTTCAATTTCCACGGGTGATAGTGACAGCTCTTGAAGTCAAGGTAGCTATTACAATCTACTGCCTTAAAATGGGTAGTGCTAGTCACTTGACCCTCGGTGAAACTGAGATTGAGATCTAGGTACACTATTGATTGCCTCTCAATAGTACTAGTAAACACCAAACCTCTATTGTTGGTGTTTAGATGTTCAACAACATAATCTTTTGTTGAACATCTAAACACCAACAATAGAGGTTTGGTGTTTACTAGTACTATTGAGAGGCAATCAATAGTGTACCTAGATCTCAATCTCAGTTTCACCGAGGGTCAAGTGACTAGCACTACCCATTTTAAGGCAGTAGATTGTAATAGCTACCTTGACTTCAAGAGCTGTCACTATCACCCATGGAAATTGAACGTCCCCTATGGTCAGTTCAAAAGAGTGCGCCGTAACTGTAGTTCTATGGCAGACTATGAAACACAAAGCCTTACCTTAAAGGAACGCTTTAGGGAGAAACATTACCCTAACTCTATCATTGAAAATGGCTTCTTGAGAGCCAAAAATGATAATAGGGAATTGTATTTTACTGAGCCTAATGCACGATTAGAACCAACAAATAACAGTACCTTTCACAAAGATCCGTTGTTCATTACCCAATTCAACTCTAACCATAATCTAATTAGAGAGATTGTCACACGTCATTGGCAAATATTACTTAAAGACCCTATTTTGAAAAGAACTTTGGACGACAAACCTAGAATAGTCTATAGAAGGGCACCAACCCTCAAAACAATGTTGGCCCCGAGCAAGATTGTCAAACATAGACAGCCTTCCTCGGGAAATAATAGGAATAATTTACAACATGGGTCTTATAAGTGCAGACGAGCCCGTTGTAAGATGTGTATTTTCATTGGTGATCGGCAAAAAACCTTTAGGTCTAGTATCACCCATAAATCCTATACCATCATTGGTCGTGCATCTTGTGCTTCCTCTTATGTAGTTTATCTACTTACATGTGTCTGTGGGGTACAATACGTAGGGCACACCTGTAGATACCTTAGTACCAGATGGTCTGAACACCATCGAAATATGAAGAATAACTACAGACTTCATAGTGTATCAAGACACTGTAACGATGTACATAGGGGGGATCTTAATTGTTATTCTGTCAATCCCATATAATTCATTCCTAAATCCCACCTTTATAATCGTTTTTTTAGGCTCAGACAGAGGGAGACTTATTGGATCCATCTGCTGAAAAGCATGCACCCTGATGGTCTCAATTTATGTGTCGATTTGGCAGCCTTCTCATAAAGGTCCATTTCTCTAGTCCCTCTGCCTGATTTTGATGTAGGTTATTTACTACCAATCAATTGTCCTTATTGGAGTAGACGTCTATGGTCTCGGACCAACTAGATATAACTGGCTTAACTATTAAGAATATTTTTTAAGCTAATTATATTCAGATTTAGATATAAGATCATTTATGACCACACATCGATATTTATCTGTCAGAACATATAGGCCCTTTAAATATGTGGAGGCTATCACACTAACAATATACCTATAGATATCAATCTATCAAATGTATTTGTCAGTATACATTACACCATCAACATATATGGATACTAATTTATTATATCCATTTATCAGAACACATGGTCCCTTTAAATATGCTATTACATTACCATCCATCAGAAAACAGGGTCCCTTTAAATATGTTATCACATCACCAACATGCCTATGAATATTAATTTACTCACGCCCTACGATCAAGTTTTTATTGCATTAGCTTACAGATGGTACAACAATACTGCATCTGTATGTTTGGTGGTTTATATCATATTTTAAACTTTCCTTTGTTATCGTAATTATTACACATCGCAATTATTACACAGGAGAAATACAGACACAACTCTGTTACATTCTTTTAGCTAAACACCTCTCCTTTTACACTAGCAATAACTGTCAACTTTCAGTACCACTCGATATTTTAATTTGAACTACATACAAATTTATTACATTCTGACATTGTAGCCATTTTGTGGTTATTTATGTATACTGATCACAGTCGGCATTATCGTCTTTACACTCTTCATCTCTGATTACAGAGCAGGTGCAACTGTCACTATAGATACCAATCACAATTTATGATTGGTTCGACGATGGGTGTGGACAATAGACCGGTCTACGATTGGATGATCATTATGTTAAATAGAGCGGGGTTTTCAAAGTGAATATCAGCCTGATGAAACGACCGGAAGGTCGAGAAACGCGTTGCTGTTTCCTTGTATTTTAAACAGTTTTAAATCTAATTTTTTAAATAAAATTCCTTTTATGATACCCCCGCTCTTATTGTCTACTATCAATCTGATCCTATGTGTGGAGCGGTATCCTGCCACTTACACCAAGGACTCTGAGCCATTAATCCTCCCACAGACGCTGTGGGCCTCTGACGTCTGTGTTTCTCCGCCGTAGCGGATTGGAACATTGGAGCGTTAGAGCCTTCTTTCTATTGGACCGTCTGGCGGACGACTAAGGTTCCGTCCTGTCTAGTTTGGCATACGTTTATGCCATCTCACTTGTGAGTATCTTGCCATTTGTGTGTGCTGTTCGCTCTATCCTGCATTATAGCGACACCACGATACTGTCCCATAAGGCGCCTCTTTCTGTTTTCTGCTCCTACAGATATCTGCCATCTAAGCTAATTTTTTGGTCTAGACCCTGGACAGCACTTGTTTATTGGTGGTGAATTTATCCACCAATCAGCAAGAACAACCCAGGTTGTTCCCCAAAAATGAGCCGGCATCTAAACTTACATTATTGCTTTTCAAATAAAGATACCAAGAGAATAAAGAAAATTTGATAATAGGAGAAAATTAGAAAGTTGCTTAAAATTGCATGGTCTATCTGAATCTTGAAAGAAAAAAATTGGGTTCAGTGTCCCTTTAACAATAGCAAAAAAAAATAGTAAAGCTGCTATATATTATTTACTTATTATTTACAGGTATGCTGCTTTCAGTTCCTGTAATTTAGCACAAGAAATTGAGCTTTTGTAGCTCCCCACTGCAATATATCTCCCCATTTTGGAATGTGCCTCAGGCTTCTGACTTTAGTATGAATTTATGGCTATATATAAAGAGGGCTTTCTCGCAGTGAATCCCTGAACTGCTCTAGATTTGCACAACCCTAGAAGTTTTGTTAACAAATTTTAATTTTTAAACAATATATGCCTATTTGTTATGTATTACCGTATATAAAACTGTTCTTACTTTGGAAGAGCTTGTCCCTCTTATCTGTAATTGACTTAATGCTCTCTCTTGTATATATTTATTGGTTTATGTGTAGATTTGTATCATCTGTGCAAGAAGATATAAAGCTACATTATATGGCCAAAAGTATGTGGACACATGACCATCACACCCATATGAGCTTGTTGGACATCCTCCTCCAAAAACCATGAACATGAGTATGGAGATGGACACCCTTTGAGGCTATAATAGCCACTATAACAGCTGCCACTCTTCTGTGAAGGCTTTCATCAAGAAGCTTGCCCATTCAGCCAAAATAGCCTTTGTGAGGTCTGGCACTAATGTTGAACGAAGTCTTGCTCACAGTTGGCATTTCAGATGTTTAATGATGTTAAGATCAAGGCTCTGTGCAGGCTACTGAAGTTCCTCCACACCATACTTACCAAAACATGTCTACGTTTACCTTGTTTTGTTCACAGGGGCATAGTCATGCTGGAACTGAAAAAGGGCCTTCCTTAAACTGTTGCTACAAAGTTGGAAGAACACAATTGTCTAAAATGTCTTTGTGTCCTGTACCATTAAGATGACCCTTCACTCAATATAGATATATGTGTGTATGTGTGTAATTATATGTTTTGTCTTTTTTTTATGAACCCCTGTGTAGCTTTGCGTCAGTAAACTTACAAATGACTTTAATGTCACTAAGAAGTAGCATTATTTCTATCACAGTACTGCTATGCTCTGTATTTTCTATTTTTCAACTCAAGTGAGTCTCATAACATGGATAGAATATAGTTGTTAACATGCTTGGTGCACTTAGACTGACAATATGTTTTCATTTGAATACTTTGAACTGATTACATCTCTTCATAAAAGAGTAAAAAAAAAAAATATTATTAAGTTATAAAATTCTTTATTTACTCCCCCCCTCCCTTTTCTCTTCTTTTATAACAGTTTTGGTATGAACCATGATGGAATTGGAAACTCATGTGGGACAAAAGGTCACGAAGCTGCCAAACTAATGGCCGCTCACATTACATCTAACACCAACCCTTTCTCTTGGTCTGCTTGTAGCAGGGAGTACATTACCAGCTTTCTGGAGTAAGTATTTCTCTTTGACTCTATGTGCTATTAATATGTTTAGCTGTGTGTATGTTTATTATGTTTATTTACATAGGTATCATGTCCTTCCAAAAAACACATTTTATTGCCAGTAGATTTAGAAAAGGATAAACCATAACAACTGTAATATTATACTGATATTATTATCACATTTTGTATGTAAAAGATATCATTCATATGAGCATGAATTAATTAAATATTTTAAAATACCCTTTTCTTCCTAATGGGAAAGAGTACACAGCCGCATTCATTACTTGTGGGAAATAAGAACCTGGCCACCAGGAGGAGGCAAAGACACCCCAACCAAAGGCTCAAATACTCCTTCCACTTCCCCTATACCCCCAGTAATTCTTTGCCTTTTGTCCCAGGAGGTTGGCAGAGAAGTATCAGAAGTTTTCTTTTTTAAAGAAAATACTTTTATTAATTTTTACATAAAGTGTGACTCTCATGGAGGGTAGTACTCTTCGCTATGGGACAGGAGTTTTAAGTAGTCCTGTTAGTCTCTTAGTGAGGGCCTGGGCGAATGTTAGGGTCCGGAGATGCAGTGGGAGTTCTCTCTGCGACACCATCCCGACTCGTATTAACAGCTCCTCTAGCACTTGGCGTTGCCGACCCTTTGATTTGCTACCTGCTGTCTTCTCTCAAGTCCATGATGGAGGCGACGCTACTATTCGTCACACTTGAAAGGCCGTGTTCCTGTTCCACGGCGTAGATTCCAATAAGATCGTTTCATTTTATCAATATGAATGTTATGATGTTATGTGACAGATAGTTGAACAACTGGAATCCAAAAATGTAATTAATCTATCATCTGCTAAATTGACCCACAATCAGATAAAAGTGCTATCATTGGGATTGAGTTTTGCACCAAGTTCACACTTTGATTTGTTCCAGACCATTGTTGATATTAATAAATTTGTACGATCTCTTACCCTTAAGAAATATTTTTTTGAAACAATGGGTAATAACAACGATGCTTTGGACATATCGGAGGATGGTGATCAAATTGATGAGGTAGCACAGGATGATGGGATTCTATCTTTTGTTGATATATGTGCTGAAATGGATTTAACAGACCTACATAGGGCAGCAGGGGGAGATATCCATAGCTTAAAGAGTAGTGAAATTCCTCTAAAAAAGTTCAAAAGTAGATCTGACTTTTATCCAGCACATATAAGAAACAATAGTATAGAAATTTTTCATAGAACAGTTGAAAAAGAAGTGATAGAATTACATAAGAAAAACATGGACAAATGTAACAGTTTTAAGAATGACAATATGAGTAAACAGGATAGGATTGCGATAAAACAACTTAAGAATAATTCATCTATTGTAATACGCAATTCTGACAAAGGGGGTAATGTTGTTGTCCTTAACAGGACTGATTATATAAAGGAGGCTTTTCGACAGTTACAGGATGAGGAGGTCTATGAAAAACTCTCCCTTAATCCTACTTTTAGGTACAGGAGGATACTTCATGATCTTTTGGATTGGGCGGTAATGATTGGTGCTATAACGAAATCGAATTTTGAGTTTTTGTTAGTTGAACACTCTATTGTACCAATTTTTCATTACCTCCCAAAGATCCATAAGAGTATGACCTCACCCCCAGGACGCCCCATAGTGGCAGGTATTGGTTCATTGAATGAACCATTAAGCGCCATGATTGACACTCTACTACAACCCATTGTATTGAGCCTTAGGAGCTATATCAGGGACACAACAGAATTCATTAAACAGATTGAACAAGTGGAATGGTTGGATGAGCATTGCATTGTCACCATTGATGTTGTGTCCCTCTATACCTCTATCCCTCATGATAAGGGTATTGTGGCAATACAATCATGTCTAGAGAGGTTTACTGATTATGATGTTAATCTTAGAGAATTCATCTTAAAATCCCTTGAATTTTTGCTTTCGCATAACTTTTTTCTATTTGAGGGGAATTACTATCGCCAAAGACAGGGGACAGCCATGGGGGCGAAATTTGCCCCCACATATGCCAACCTATTTTTAGGTTGGTGGGAGCTGTCCCGTGTCTTTGGTGATGGTAATCCCTTCAAAGAACGGATTGCATATTACGGCCGTTATATAGACGACCTTGTGTTTATATTTGATGGTGATGATTCGATGGTGAATGACTTTTTTGATTATTTATCTGATAACCAACAGAATTTGCAGTTCACTATGAATGCAAGTAGAAAAGAAATGCCTTTCCTTGATGTACTAATTAAACCTAATATTGACACACATAGTGTAGAAGTAGAGCTGTATAGGAAGGAGAGTGCAGGCAATACCCTTTTAATGGCTAAATCTAGCCATCCAAGACATGTTATAAAGGCCATACCAAAAGGCCAGTACATGAGGACAAAAAGAAACTGTAGCACCATAGAGGCATATGAAGCACATTCAGTAAAAACTACAGAACGTTTTCTGGAAAGGGGATACAAAATACAGGATCTAAGAGAGGCTAAGAAACAAGTAGATTCTATGGCTAGACAAGACATGATCAAAGGTAAATCAAGGAAAAAGGCTGATTACCAGCAGAAACCTGTATTTACAACAATGTACAGTAAGGAATATAATGACATCTGTCAAATTATCAAAAAGTCTCTCCCTATTCTTAGAGTTGATGAAACTATGGATAAGATTATAGAAGGAGGTTGCAAATATGTGACACGTAAATCAAAAACGCTAGCTAACATTCTTTCCCCCTCTATGCTACCTACTAGTACTACAGACAATTGGCTTACACCAAAAAATGGTTTTTTTCACTGTGGAAGTAGGAAATGTACATCATGTTCATATGCCCAATTGGGTGATACTTTTAAATCCACGGGTGATGAAAAGTCCTTTAAAATTAAAGAGTACATAAATTGCAATACTTCATATGTGATATATTTACTCACGTGTAAACTTTGCAATATAAAGTATGTTGGTCAAACGACCAGACCCCTAAAAACTAGATTTTTGGAGCACTTGAGGTCTATTGGAGATGAGGATTCGGACACTCCAGTTGCCCTGCATTTTAAGAATGAACATAATGGAAATAAAAATCTACTAAGTTTTCAGGGTATACAACATGTAAAGAGACCCAAAAGGGGGGGAAATAGACTTAAACTTTTGAGTCAGAAGGAAGTATATTGGATTTTCCAATTAAATACAAGGGTCCCGAAGGGACTTAATTCTGATTGGGACATTAAACTTTATGTAGAGTAATTAGACCTAGGTCATAGTGGGTAATTTATGTTCATTTTTCATTCCATTAGAATGTATTATAAAATGTGGTATGTATCCCATTTATTGGGTGTTTCTTAAAGTACATTTTTGAGAGCATTTTCTAGTGCATTTTTTAGTGCATTTTTTAGTGCATTTTTGTTACTCATGACCAGTCATAAGAATGTTCACAAATTATATCTATATATTTTTGATTATAGCAATGATAGAGAAAGTTGGGAAGTTTCTAGGTTCACAACAATTTTATTTACTCCTTTCTACAATTAGGTGATAGTTACAAATACTTCCAAAATCAGTCAGCTTTTGTGCATAATGATCTGATATATTCACACTAGAGGAGTTTATATGAAACTATTACAAAGTACCTCTTGATATTTAAAATTGTGGATAAATCAGGTTTGGTTATTAATTAGGAACTTGTTGTGAGAAATAAAGTTAAGTCTCTTTAAAATTTAAAATGCAACATCTAAATTAAATTCTACAGAAAATAAATGTTAATATTTTAAAATGAAATTATATCTTACTTAACTCTCTGTAACTATGTAAATATGCTTATCTGTTAGAAATTACACTATACATATGTTAAATGTGATTGCCCTCCCTTTTCTGTGATACACCTGAACCAATGTTTTGCACCTGTAATGGGGGAGTGGTTAATACCTTTATTAAGGATGAGTTTTCAGGTGTTGGTATAGGTCACTGAAGAAGTTAGAACTATGAAACGCGTTTGACCTTGTAACCTTGCTGGCGTGTATGCCTTTTTAGTGTAGTTCAAAATAAAGGAGCTTTCTACTTTTAAGCCTTTGGACTGACGGTACTTTATTTATATTCACCCTAACCTACCTACCCCTTTGAGTGCGAGGATTCCAGTTGTTCAACTATTCTTACCTTTGAGGGAAAAAGGTGAAGTTCCCTGCACATATCCTATCTGCACCAGTCAGACCGGAACGTTTGTTTTGATCATAGCTCCCGTGGGGAGCGCTGAGGAGGTGAGACAGAGCGGTGCTGCAGAGGCAGTGAAGACACAGCACAGCGCGGCACAGAGAGAGGTGAATGAAACTGCCCAACACACTGAGCGCTTGCTTACGGATTCTGGTATGTGACAGATAGGTATGGGTCTCAGTGAGACTCCTCTGTTTGGATCTGGGAATCATGGGATAAGTCCTTCCTTAGGGGGGATTTGTGAACAGGTTGGGGTTCTTTAATCATGTGATTTTCCTGCTTTGTGTATTGGATATTTGTCCCTGGGGCTGAGACAGGAGAATTACTTGTAGGATTTAGTGGGGCTTAGTTGCTGCCTTTTTCTTGCATGTTTTTTTGGATTTTACGGTTCACCTTATGACCGGGCGTTGTTACGCTGGGTTTGTTCGCTTCCGCATTCCTGTCCGTGTGGCGATGAAGATTTTCTGCTTCGTTTGGATCTGTTCACAGGAGGTGGTGAGTGCCCCAGCCATTGTGGGTGTCAGGTGCCTTTCGTTATTTTGTTTTTTATATTATCCTAATTCTCTCTTTGGTTTTAACCATGGAGGATTCTGAAGCTGAGACGGTCGTTGTTTCTGATTCCGATTCTTCCTCTTGTGAGAAAGGTGCTTTGGCCCCACTGACGCAGGTTTATCAGTCCTGTCTCTTGTGCCTTCTTAGAGTGCCTGGTTCCTCGGGCTTGGGGAGCCAGGGGCCTATTGAGCCATCAGCCTCTGGGGGCTCTGTTCCTCAAATGGCGGATTCCCAACAGCACCCTTCCTCTACATTTGCGGGTAACCCTAATGTTAATTCTCCCTCTGCACAGGGTGGTTGGTTTCCCCTGGAGATGGCGGGTCATTTCCGCTTCAATATCTTGATGGTGCTGGTTTGCCTGCAGGATCCAGAGGTTTCTGCGCGGCTGTGTTCTTGCCCGATTATCCCAGGTGTCTAGACTTCGGGTGGGTCTATTCAGTTACCTCCGGGGGTGAATATTCCTCCATGTTGCACCTTTCATAATCGGATCGCACAGCTGCAGTTCTTCTCCGTCATCTTTACGACTTATTGGAGGATCCCAGAGTTTTTTTGGCGAATGCCTTCGGACTGCCTTCTTTTCTACTTTTTATTTGATTGTTCCTTCTGGAATTTCTGGGATGGACTTGTTTTCTGTTACATCCTTGGAAGTTATTTGTGGACTGTTGGGTCCAGAATTTGTGTACACTTTGTTGTGTTGTTGGTGACGCCTTTTGCGCCTAGCAGGTCCGGCAGGACCTTGTGTGTTTTGTTTTATTGTTTGTTTTCACAAACTACTCTATACATCTACATCCGGGCCTTCGGGTCCACATACCTGTAGAGATTGGGCATGCCACTCTCTCAAGGGGCTGGGTCGGTGGCTTCCGCCACGTCGCTTTGGTTCTCCTTCAGGGGGGCGGGCCCTTCTCCGCTAGGGCGGTTTTTGGGCCTTGGTCTTCTTGCTACCCTCTGGGTGGTTTTTAGACTCCTAGGGTCTCTGGACCTCGTTTCGTTCCGCTTTTAATGGATCCTCTTCGTGGATCAGCGGTGGAGCGTTTGTCGGTATGCGAGACTTTGCGGGTTCATGCCTTCATTCTCTGTGCTCCGGCAGCGGTGTTTGGGGTGGCTAGCCTGTGACTTGCCACGTGGGGGCCTGGTTTGCCTTTTTCACTGCTGGAGGCTTCGTCTAGCTGGAACCTGGTTTTATTGGGGTCGCCTTATTCTCTTTGGTTCTGGTTCTGGGTTTTTCCAGAATTTTCTCCACCCTCTTAGGGTCGAGCGCAGATGTGGGATCCTAGTTTCTGGATTTCGCAGAGTTTTGCTTTGTGTCGTGGGTTCTATCACCTTGAGATCGGTTCTGCGTTTTTTCCCCCCGCAGACCTCTCTTAGGTTTTTCTAGATTTCCCGTTGTTTCTTCCTTGGGTGAGGAGTGTCTGACCGGAATTTTGGTCGGGGTCCTTTTCTTCAGGTCTCTTTGTGGATCTGGGATTGGGCTGGGATTCCGGGTGGTGTTGGTATAGTTCTGTCTATGCTTGTCCCGTTTTTTTCTCGCTGGCGTTCTGGTTGAGTCTCACCCCTCCTTATGGCTGCTCAGGGCCTTTACTTTTCTGTACGGGAATGTGTTCTAGACTTCCTTTGGGGGTCCGTTATTCTGGTGCTCTAACCTTGCATCAGCATCCTGTGTAGTGCCTTAGTAGGGTCACTTTGTCTTCGGGTCTTCCCCACCGGTTTCTGCTGTAGGGCCACGAGATTGCTACCTCGGGTAGTCTCTGCTCCTTTGGGGGCTGGCTCGTTTTGGGTTAGTTTTGACCCCTGTGTCGAGTTTGTGTCCAGGGGGGCAAGATTTCCCTTGTCCTCCGTCTTCCCTTTGGAGATTTTTTTTCTCTGGGGGTGTGTTCCTTTTGTCTCAGCTTCAGGGATAGAGATGCCCTTGGGAATGGACTTCTGGGTTCGGTGTTCATCTGATGGTGGGACTCTGCCCGTGTTCTGGTTGCACTCTTTCGAAGGTGGCTGGTGGTGTTTACTCCCTCTCGTTCAAGGGGGGGTGGGACTCTGTCCCTGGACTTTTCACTGTTGTTGACAGGTTGGTCTTTCCATGTGTGGGTGGTCCTTGTTGCGGCAGTTCTGCAGTTGTGGGGGATGTCCCTGTTTATCTCAGGATCCTAAGCTGCGGTTCTGGTCATCTTTTGACTTTTCTGCTGCTTCTGTTTCTTTCAGATACAATGGGTCCCTGTTGAGGTGCTCTCTGAGCTCTCAGGGGGGTTTGGATCTCTGAATTTTCCCTCTATGGAGGGGTGTTTTGTCTAGGAACTTGTTTTTTCTGGTTCCTTTTCTCCCCAGCTGCGGGGTTCTCATTGAGAGGTGCCTCGGTCTCTTTTTCGGTTTAAGGCGAGCTCCTTGGTTCCCTCCAGCTGGGGAACTGGACAAGGGGGTTGTTTTCCCTTTTTCTGTTGCCGCACTATAGCATGCTACTTAGTAGTCTGTGCGGTTTTTGGTTTCTCAAGATTTTTTGTTCTCTTTCGGTCTCCGACTTGGTCGTGTTTGACTGATGATGCTCTTTTTTCTGGCATCTAGTGAGGCTTTCCGGAGTCTCCCGAGCTAGTTTGATCTGCCTTTTGGAAGACAGGGTTCTGGTTCGTTATCCCTCTACCTTGCTTTTTCCTTTGGGGATTTGTTGGTCATGGTTCCCTTATGGGGCCTGTGTATGGAATCTGCCTCTGGGCGATAGTGTGCTTAGAGTCCTGTTGGCTCGGTGACTGATGTTTGTGTCCTTGGGGCCCCTTTTTTTTCTCCTTGTTTTTTGCTACCTGCTTTTGGATAAAGCGGGACTTTTTATTTATGGGATGTGGTTCAGTCCTGGTGCCCTCAGATTGGGCAGCCACTTACCCTCCCGTTCTTGGCATTCAGTGTCCTCTTTGGCTTGGGTATAATTTTCCCACAAGTAATGAATGCGGCTGCGGACTATTTCCCATTAGGAAGAAAAATATAAATTATGCTTACCTGATAATTTCATTTTCTTCCTTGGGAAAGAGTCCACGTCCCGCCGTTTTTTGATGTTTTTTTTTCATGTGTTGTCTTCTGGAACCCTTTACCCTTGATATTTCTTCAACTGATCCTTGTTCCTCGGCAGAATGACTGGGGGATAGGGGAAGTGGAGGAGTATTTGAGCTTTTGGCTGGTGTGTCTTTGCCTCCTCCTGGTGGCCAGGTTCTTATTTCCCACAAGTAACTAATGCGGCTGTGGACTCTTTCCCACGGAAGAAAATGAAATTATCGGGTAAACATAAAATGTGTTTTTGCATTCTTTTGCATGAAAAATCTGTTTACATTTAAATGGAAAACTTGGTGTCAGATTTTCTCCCTTTTACGCTGTGCAAATTAATTGTTTACAGATAGTTCCTTTGTCTTTCTTGTATCATTTGAAAACACTTTTTTTTTGCCTTTTGAAACGGTCAACTATACTGAAATTATGACTACTGCGGTATTCATGTAAATAAGACGTAACAGCAGCAGAAATCAACCTCCCAGTTTTGGGTGAGAAAGAGCTCATCCTATTTAAAAGGGTGTTCCTGCAGCTTCTTCGAATACAGTGAACTAATATCAGCTAGTGCCTAAGTACATTGTCCTTTTAAGATTTTTCATGCAAAAAATACATTTTGTTTTTTAACTGCTGCTCTTTAACCCCTTAACGACATACGTCGTAAAGGGTACGTCTTGCACAAACTGGTCTTTAAAGACCAGTGACGTACCCTGTACGACGTTGGGGTTGAAAGCGGATGGAAGCGATCCTGATCGCTTCCAGACGCTTTCTGGTTATTGCAGTGATGCCTCGATATCGAGGCATCACTGCAATAAAAATTTTTCCCCATCCTATGCAGAGAGAGCCACTCTGTGGCCCTCTCTGCACCGGACATCGATGGCCGCAATCGGTGGGTGGGAGGCGGGTGGGCGGCCATCGATGGCTTGCTGAGTGCAGAGGTGGGCGGGGTAGCTGGGGGGCGCGCACGGACACGGGGGAGGCGGGCGGGCGTGTGCACGGGGAGGGAGCGGGTGGGAACCATTACACTATGGAACAGTTTGTTTAAATTTAGAGGGAGAGAGGGGGAATAAACATTTTAATATAAATAAAGTGATCTGGGAGGGGGTGGGGGTTTATTCTTGGGGGGGGGGAAGCTACACTACAGAAAAGTGAGGAAAAAAATTAAAAATATTTTTTTTTTGTAGTACTGGGTACCCAAGATGGCTCCCAATAATGTAGAGGGGGAGGGTTAGAGAGCTGTTTGGGGGGGGGGGGGGGATCAGGGAGGTTTGGGGCTAAGGGGGATCCTACACAGCAGCATATGTAAATATGCTTAAAAAAAAATAAGATACCTTTTATTTTAGTACTGGCAGACTTTCTGCCAGTACTTAAGATGACGGGGACAATTGTGGGGTGGGGGAGGGAAGAGAGCTGTTTGGGAGGGATCAGGGGTTCTGATGTGTCAGGTGGGAGGCTGATCTCTACACTAAATCTAAAATTAACCCTGCAAGCTCCTTACAAGATCCCTAATTAACCCCTTCACTGCTAGACATAATACACGTGTGATGTGCAGTGGTATTTAGCAGCCTTCTAATTACCAAAAAGCATCGCAAAAGCCATATATGTCTGCTATTTCTGAACAAAGGGGATCCCAGAGAAGCATTTACAACCATTTGTGCCATAATTGCACAAGCTGTTTGTAAATAATTTCAGTGAGAAACCTAAAATTGTGAAAAATTTTAAGTTTTTTTTAAATTTGATCGCATTTGGCGGTGAAATGGTGGCATTAAATATACCAAAATGGGCCTAGATCAATACTTTGGGTTGTCTACTACACTAAAGCTAAAATTAACTCTACAAGCTCCCTTCATGCTCCCTAATTAACCCCTTCACTGCTGGGCATAAAACACGTGTGGTGCGCAGTGGCATTTAGCAGCCTACTAATTACCAAAAAGCAACGCCAAAGCCAAAAGTCTGATATTTCTGAACAAAGGGGATCCCAGAGAAGCATTTACGACCATTTATGCCATAACTGCATAAGTTGTTTGTAAATAATTTCTGTGAGAATCCTAAAGTTTGTGAAAAAAATTCTGAAAAAGTGAACAATTTTTTTTATTTGATCGCATTTGGCGGTGAAATGGTGGCATGAAATATACCAAAATGGGCCTAGATCAATACTTTGGGATGTCTTCTAAAAAAATATATATACATGTCAAGGGATATTCAGGTATTCCTGACAGAAATCAGGGTTCCAATGTAACTAGCGCTCATTTTGAAAAAAAGTGGTTTTGAAATAGCCAAGTGCTACTTGTATTTATGGCCCTATAACTTGCAAAAAAAGCAAAGAACATGTTAACATTGGGTATTTCTAAACTCAGGACAACATTTAGAAACTGTTTAGCAAGGTTGTTTTTTGGTGGTTGTAGATGTGTAACAGATTTTGGGGGTCAAAGTTAGAAAAAGTGTTTTTTTCCATTTTTTCCTCATATTTTATAATATTTTTAATAGTAAATTATAAGATATGATGAAAATAATGGTATCTTTAGAAAGTCCATTTAGTGGCGAGAAAAACGGTATATAATATATGTGGGTACAGTAAATGAGTAAGAGGAAAATTACAGCTAAACACAAACACCGCAGAAATGTAAAAATAGCCCTGGGACACTCAATCAAAATTAAAATTTCACTATTCAGTTAGAGCATGCAATTTTAGACAACTTTCTAATTTACTTCCATTAACAAAACATGAACTGTCTTTTTATATTTAAACTTTTTGAGTCACCGGCAAATACTGAGCATGTGCAAGAATAAGTGTGTATGCATTTGTGAATTGTGTATGCATTATTAATTCTGCTTCTCTATTTCTTAATATTATTATGCACTACAAGTGTGTGTGTTGTGGTTTTCGATGTCTTTAGATGGTTAAAAAGCAATAATTGTGAAAATAAAATATTTATATTAGAGAATAAACACTAGAACGTAAGTAGTTGCATTTACTTCCTGTTATATTACATTTGGCATATTAATATATCCTATTGACACCCTTTCCTGTTTGAACTTTAAGATAAAGAGCTTCAGGTTCCTTTCCATTCAGGCTATGTGGAAACTTAATACACCACCCTTTTCAACAATTTTAAGCATTTGAATTCATTAAAATACATTCTGTATTCACAATGTCACTCAAGGAGTTTTTGCTTTCACTGCAATAGCATGAATGTAAGCGCTTATGTAGTTGAATAAATGTGGCTGTCTTTGCGTAAAAATGATATTAAGATGCCAGAAGTATAGTTGACAACAGGACATAGCCTGATTTATTTGCTGGCTGATGATTGTAAGATGTAGAAAGTAGCTTGTTCTGTAAGATTTGCTTTGGCAAACATGCTTAATATCGAGAAGAAAACGTGAGTTTGTGGAAGCCTTTTGGAAATCGTTTTGGATTCCATTTCAGTCCAAAAACAAAGTGAGCTACTCAGTTGACTTTCATTAAGTTCTGAAATTATAATAATTTGGTACTAGCCTTTATTATGTTAACCCACTGATAACAGAAAAGGGTTGGAAAACATTGCAAGGTGTTAAAGGCCACTTAAAAATTTACATCATTTTGGTACCGGATTTTATATCATGTAAAAAATTCAGCCCTTTCAAATTTGTTAGAAGCCAGGGGAAGCTTAAAGAGACAATAAAGTCAACATTAAACTTTCATGAATCAGATAGAGCATGCAATTTTAAACAACCTTCTAATTTGCTTCTGTTATCAAATTTGTTTTGTTCTCTTGGTATCTTTTATTGAAGAGTAAAACTAGGTAGCTTTATAAGAGCTCAGGAGTTTGCACGTCTTTAGTACTGTATGGCAGCAGTGTTTTGCAACATTATTTGTAACTTTGTTATACAATGTTGCAAAACACTGCTGCCATGAAAGTTTACTTTTGACTTTACTGTCCCTTTAATATGAGCAGAGGTAACACATTATTATTGCTTGGATCTAATGAGTTAGCTCTAGCTGTGTTAATGAATTTAGTTTTGAGCCTAGGCTTCAAGGTACTTTTAAAATATCTAAGCAGACAAATGCCAAAGGTTTATCATTTAAAGGGACAGTCAACACTTACTTTAACATGTTTTTATATTGAAAATAACAAAACGGAGGTCCGCCTACGCTATACCCCTCCTGCCTTGCCGCCTTGCTTCTGTCCTAATCAGCGGCGCTAACTACTCTAATACCCGGTAAATATGGATGCCGGACTCCCCCCACCATTACGTAGCTGCCTTCTTCTTCAACTGATAAGCAAATCAGAATCCAGTCCTCGGACTGAAATTGCACGCGCTTGCAATTTCTGTCCGATGCCTGGATTCTGATTTGCTTATCAGTTGAAGAAGAAGGCAGCTACGTAATGGTGGGGGGAGTCCGGCATCCATATTTACTGGGTATTAGAGTAGTTAGCGCCGCTGATTAGGACAGAAGCAAGGCGGCAAGGCAGGAGGGGTATAGTGTAGGCGGACCTCCGTTTTGTTATTTTCAATATAAAAACATGTTAAAGTAAGTGTTGACTGTCCCTTTAAGCATCATTAGAAGTTGGTTTTTTTTTAATCAGAATGTTTTACATCATGTAATAAATTGAGTTTCGTTTTATACGTTTGATATTGAAAATACTTGGAAATGAATCTGTCTGTTCTCCCTGAAAAACAAAAGCCATTTACAGTATAGTGGTATAGCTGCCACAAAGGGACACCAAAGTTATTTTTTAGTAATGATTTCATTTAAAGGGTACATTTTGTTGTAGCAAAATGAAATACTGAAAACGTAATCCTTGTTCTGTTGTTAAAGTCACGTAAATAATTCACATGGTCATACATTGGATATCAGGTCATGCCACAGGTTCTAGAAATGTCTGCAGTTTTACAGATAAATCCTAGTTAGTATCAGGAGCAGCTTAGGAGCTAGCTGTTGATTAGTGGCAAAACAAAAATACCTCTTGTTGGCTACCTCCTAGTAATGCATTGTTTTCTGAAGGTGATTTTAACTATGTGTTTAATCACAATTGCTAGACATGGTTATATACAAGCAATCCTATTATATAAAAGGCCAATTGTGTTTGTCCGAAGCTGTCATGCGCAGTAGAGACAGCACAAGGACAAACACACCTGGCCTTTGAGTCCTACTCCCTAGCTGATCTGCGGCAGAAGTGGGCGTGGCTGGGTGTGAGCGGGGGAGTGGTCAGTGTGAAGGGGACGTGATCTGGTATGAATGGCCAGGAAGGGGCATGGCCGGGATAGAAGGGGGCGTGGCCGGGTGCGGTCGCTAGATAGAGAGGGAAGAGAGCTAGAGAGTAGGGGAGAGACAAGAGGGAGAGGGGGGGAGAGAGAGAGGAGAGGGGGGGAAAGAGAGGAGAGGGGGGGAGAGAGAGCGCAAAAGAGATGGGGGAGAGTGAGAGCTCAAAAGAGAGGGGAGAGAGAGCGCAAAAGAGATGGGGGATAGAGAGCAAAAGAGAGAGGGGAGAGAGAGAGCGCAAAAGAGAGGGGGAGAGAGAGAGCGCAAAAGAGAGGGGGAAGAGAGCACAAAAGAGAGTGGGAGAGAGAGAGCACAAAAGAGAGGGGGAGAGAGAGAGGAGGGGAGGGAGAGAGAGAGGGGGGGGGAGAGAGAGAGGGGGAGAGAGGGAGGGGGGGAGAGAGGGAGGGGGGGAGAGAGAGGAGGATGGGGAGAGAGAGGGGGGAGAGAAAGAGGGGTGGGAGAGAGGGAGGGGAGAGGGGGGAGAGAGAGCTCAAAAGAGAGGGGGAGAGAGAGCGCAAAAGAGATGGGGGAGAGCGAGAGCAAAAGAGATGGGGGGAGAGTGCGAAGAGAGGGAGAGAGAGAGCACAAAAGAGAGTGGGAGAGAGAGCGCAAAAGAGAGGGGGGAGAGAGAGAGCGCAAAAGAGAGGGGGGAGAGAGAGAGCGCAAAAGAGAGGAGGGAAAGAGAGAGCGCAAAAGAGAGGGGGTAAAGAGAGAGCGCAAAAGAGAGGGGGAGAGCTCAAAAGAGAGGGGGGAGAGAGAGAGAGCTCAAAAGAGAGGGGGGAGAGAGAGAGAGCAAAAGAGAGGGGGAGGGAGAGAGCGCAAGGGGTGGGACCGCTGTACTGCAAAAAATGGCCCCTGTGAACGGGCTTTAGGACTAGTAGAGCAATAATAAAATGCATTAAAGCATTTTCTTTTTATTCTTTTATATATAGAGAGAGAGGCTTAATTACAGAGGTTAAAAGTATTTTAAGATACCCATGTTGGCTGTGAAAAACTGGGGAAAAGATAGATAATAAGGGATTGTCTGTCTTTTTAAACAATAATCATTTTGGAGTAGACTGTCCCTTTAAGATTACATATGCAACCCTCTGAATGACATTGTTTGTCCTTTAGTGAATTAAAGTAAAGCCAGGAAAGAGAGGGGGGAGAGAGAGAGCAAAAGAGGGGGGAGAGAGAGAGAGAGCACAAAAAGAGAGGGGGAGAGAGAGAGAGCAAAAGAGAGGGGGGGAGAGCGCAAAAGAGAGGGGGGAGAGAGAGCACAAAAGAGAGGGGGAGAGAGAGAGAGCAAAGGAGGGGGAGAGAGAGAGCACAAAAGAGAGGGAGGGGAGAGAGACAGAAGAGGGGAGAGGAGAGGAGGGGAGAGAGGGGGGAGAGAGAGAGGAGGGGGGGAGAGAGGGGGGAAGAGAGGAGGGGGGGAGAGAGGGGGGAGAGAGAGAGGGGAGGGACAGAGAGCTCAAAAGAGAGGGGGAGAGAGCGCAAAAGAGATGGGAGAGAGAGAGCTCAAAAGAGGAGGGGAGAGAGCTCAAAAGAGGGGGAGAGCAAGAGCAAAAGAGATGGGGGAGAGAGAGCAAAAGAGAGGGGGGAGAGTGCGAAGAGAGGGGGAGAGAGAGAGAGCGCAAAAGAGAGGGGGAGAGAGAGAGAGCAAAAGAAGGGGGAGAGAGCACAAAAGAGAGGGGGGAGAGCGCAAAAGAGAGGGGGGGAGATAGAGAGCGCAAAAGAGAGGGGGGGAGAGAGAGAGCAAAAGAGGAGGAGAGAGAGAGCACAAAAGAGAGGGGGTGACAGAGAGGGGAGAGAGCGCAAAAGAGATGCGGGAAAGAGAGAGCGCAAAAGAGATGAGGGAGAGAGAGAGCACAAAAGAGAGGGGGTGAGAGAGGGGGGAGAGAGCGCAAAAGAGATGCGGGAGAGAGAGAGCGCAAAAGAGATGAGGGAGAGAGAGAGCACAAAAGAGAGGGGGAGAGAGAGAGCGCAAAAGAGAGGGGGTGAGAGAGGGGGGAGAGAGTGCAAAAGAGATGGGGGAGAGAGAGAGCGCAAAAGAGATGAGGGAGAGAGAGAGCACAAAAGAGAGGGGGAGAGAGAGAGCACAAAAGAGAGGGGGAGAGAGAGAGCTCAAAAGAGAGGGGGGAGAGAGAGAGCTCAAAAGAGAGGGGGAGAGAGAGAGTTCAAAAGAGAGGGGGGAAAGAGAGAGTTCAAAAGAGAGGGGGGAAAAGAGAGAGCGCAAAAGAGAGGGGGGAGAGAGAGCTCAAAAGAGAGGGGAGAGAGAGAGCAAAAGAGAGGGGGGACAGAGAGAGAGAGCAAAAGAGAGGGGGAGGGAGAGAGCGCAAGGGGTGGGACCGCTGTACTGCAAAAAATGGCCCGTGTGAACAGGCTTTAGGACTAGTAGAGCAATAATAAAATGCATTAAAGCATTTTCTTTTTATTCTTTTATATATATATATATATATATATATATATATATATATATATATATATATATAGAGAGAGAGAGAGAGAGAGAGAGAGAGAGAGAGAGAGAGAGATGCTTAATTACAGAGGTTAAAAGTATATTAAGATACCCATGTATGCTGTGAAAAACTGGGGAAAAGATAGATAATAAGGGATTGTCTATCTTTTTAAACAATAATCATTTTGGAGTAGACTGTCCCTTTAAGATTACATATGCAACCCTCTGAATGACATTGTTTGTCCTTTAGTGAATTAAAGTAAAGCCAGGAAACATTACTTTAATGCAAAAGTTAGAAAAGTTTTATTGAAACCCAAAGTGTACAGAAGTCTAAGGTGTAAAGATGTTAATGGCCTTGATGAATACCATATTATAACTGACCTAAAATGTACCCTTGTGTGCCTTATACAGACTTAGTGAATTTACCCTGTTGAAAAAGGCTGTTGGAAAGGTAAAAACATTAGCTAAGGACTTGTTCCAAATAGAGTGAGAGAACTTAGTAATTAATAATATTGTATATTGGCTACTTTACTACATAGACGTGGAACGTGCCAGATGTATGTTAACAGCCTCATATGTTGATAAAGAGCCCTCGCTTATTAGGAATATATGTGCCCCAGCCAGGCAATTAATAAAGAATCAGTTGTAGAAGTTGCATTGACATAGATGGAACTGAATCTTTAGGCTTCTTTCATGCAGATTAATAAAGAATCAGATTTATGCTCCAAAAAAAAAAAACAATCTCTGTCTAGCTTTTATTTTCTCAAAA
Organism: Bombina bombina; assembly: GCF_027579735.1. Lineage (NCBI taxonomy): Eukaryota > Metazoa > Chordata > Amphibia > Anura > Bombinatoridae > Bombina > Bombina bombina. The sequence goes on along the minus strand of NC_069500.1, from coordinate 166,685,022 downwards.
AATAATATATATATATAATGTATTGAATGCAGGCTTTCCTTAAGAGAATCTGTTCTGGAAACTAAACACATTATTTAATAATTAAAAACTTGGAAGACTAAAGATTAATTCTGTGACATCCAAAGCTTTAGCATTGTTGCTAGGAGACACCATAAAATAGCTGCATTCAGTTTTTTGCCAATGCTTAGTGGAGAACTTCTGAAAAAATCATGTGGCAATAGAACCTAATTTTTGTACTGGTGGACCACTTCTCTAGCAGCAGGCAGTGGTTATACAGAATTTGTAAGTGCTCACTTAACATAAAAAAAATAAAATAAAGTTGTTTGCTGTTTTTTGTAACACAGTCTGTTTTTTGTAATGTTTACTTTGATTTAACTAAAGGAGTACTGCTTTATATCCTTTTAAAATGGCTACTTTATTAAACACTAAACAAATGCTAGATAGAATGATGCATTCAAATAAAATATTAGTCTAAGAATAACATGTAGATGTATTTTTTAAAGTTTAATTAGTTGTTTAACTATTGACAAAACAAGTGTAAAGTTTTAGTGTTTATACAATAATGGGGGCTGCCATGTTGTAACTTAGGTTTCTTTCTGTGCTGTGGCCAATAAGGGAAAGTTATAAAAAGGTCACTAGAGTGAGCAGCCAATGGCTGTGTGGAATTTAACAGTGTTCTGCACTTCTATTTCTAACAGGAACTGTAAAGCTCACAATTTCAGAATGGAAGTACAGGAAAATATGACAAAATAAATAAAGTATATTGCAGATTTTTTTATATATGTACAATTTAGCATTTTATATTATCATATCAAAGTGTTTAATAACCTTTTAAAGTATTCAAACAGGTATTTTTTTTTTCTCTATTATTATTATTACTCCTATTATCAATTTTTCTTCATTCTCTTGCTAACTTTATTTGAACAGCAAGAATGTACGTTTAGAAGCCGGCCCATTTTTGGTTCACAACCTGGGTTGTCCTTGCTGATTGGACAGAACCAAAAGCGCTGTCCAGTTTCTGAAGCAAAAATTGGCTGGCTCCTTAGCTTAGATGTCGTCTTTTTCAAATAAAGATAGCAAGAGAATGAAGAAAAGTTGATAATAGGAGTAAATGAGAAAGTTGCTTAAAATTGCATGCTCTATCTGAATCATCAAAGAAAAAAATTGGGTTTAGTGTGCCTTTTAAGGGGATTTGACTTTGGGCTGGATACTATTCTTTAGAACCGTTTTCTAAATTGGTTTAAGGATACAGTTTTGTCCTGCCCATGGTAAAATTGTTTAAGGATTTGGATCACTGAATGCCAAAAAGAATCTGTTTGTAACATTTAAAATGTTGTTTTTTTAAAATAGAGCTGACTTTATGTATGCATTTATATCTGGGATGAAAACAACTTCTTAAAATCGGTATTTTTTTAGCAATAATATATATATATACTTAATTATTTAAGGTAAATTATTTTTCTGAAATTTGAAAAAAAAAATTGTACTATTAACATAACATGATTCACTGTTTTCCATTTACATGTTGGATATATTTTATACATGCTATAATCATAAAACTATTTTATTTAACTACATGTCCAGTTAAAATAAATCACATACCATATTTAACAAAAGAAAAAAAAAATTAGGAATATTTTCCTGATTTTGGCCATGACCTGTTCTTATTTAATTTGCTGTAGTTGCCCAACAATTATAGAAAAGTATTAAATTCTATTTAAAGAAAAATAAAAAAAAACAATTGCCGAAACCCGGGATCGAACCAGGGACCTTTAGATCTTCAGTCTAACGCTCTCCCAACTGAGCTATTTCGGCACTTGTCTAAATCTTTTTCTGTATTTGATTAGAGTACAGATAACAATGTGTACTGGACAGTCTATACTAAATGGTCTGTGTACATTTGTGATTCTATGTATCCTTTAGTCTCCAGATAGATGACAGTTGATCAGAAGTAACAAAAAAAATCAATAAAGAATTACATTTTTAAAAGCCTGTGCAGTTTCTATATTAAGACTGATTAATCCTCAGAGAAAAAAAGAATGAAGAGTCAGTTCTGATAGGTGATTATAGGTGCTGCCATATTCAAGTCTAAAATAGTAGCCAGTGATGATATATATTATGGGCATTAATATTTTATAGAACTAAATACACTGTAGCATTATTCTCTAACTTGAATTAGAATGTTCTTGCTGGTGTAAGTTACCCTCCACATCATCCTTGTAAAATGATCCCAAACCACCAGGTGTACTTAATGGCTGTGCAATTATTTTGTAAACTCTCTAGGGGGCAGGGCCCTGTAATCACAATGTGCCTATCCTGTCTTGTCTTTATTTATTCTATACTTTGTATAGTGCTGCTGAATCTGTTGACTCGTTAAAATTAAAGAAAATAGTAGTAGTAATAATAATAGCTGGTTCATTCCAAAACAACTTAATGAGCTTTAAAGACACTAAACCCAACATTTTTCTTTAATGATTCAGATAGAACATACAATTGTAAGCAACTTTCTAATTTAATGCTATTATTTTTTTTTTAAAAAAACGTTCTCTTGCTATCTTTATTTAAAAAGTAGGAATGTAAAGCTTAAGAGCTGGCCCATTTTTGTTTGAGAATCTGGGTTATGCTTGCTTATTGGTTTGCTAACTCTGTCTACCAATAAGCAAGCGCTATCCATGGTGCTGAACCTAAAATGGGCTGGCTCCTAAGCTTTAAATTCCTACTTTTTAAATAAAGATAGCAAGAGAACAAATAAAAATTGAGAGTAGGAGTAAATTAGAAAGTTGCTTAAAATTGCATGCTCTATCTGAATCATTAAAGAAAATGTGGGTTTAGTGTCCCTTTAAGTCTGGAGACTTTGCTGGCCATTCAGTGATTTCAAGCCTACTGTCTTGTTCTGTGGTAGTTCTGAAGTAGACTGAAGGTTTGTTCCCCAAGGCAGAACATGCTGTGATCTGAGATGTCATTGCAGAAAATGAAGCATGTCTGCAGAAATAACCGGACACGCGCAGGAACTGTTAGCGCTTTAACTTTGCAGCACTGCTCCACATCAGGCTCTTCTCTTTAAACAGCGCTGTACTCCGGCTGCACTGTAAGTTCTCCTTAACATAGTGCAGCCAAAGTGAAGTGCTGTTTGAAGAGGACAGTCAAATACAGAGCAGCACTGCATAGCAGCAGTGCATTGATTGATGACCGTCAATGCTTTAGTGTAACTGCCTAATTTAAAATTGAACTCTGTTTCAAACTGACCTGCAGATACATTTTAGCTAAAAAAAACTCTCAATGCCGTAAACAAAAAAAAGTTCTGCCTCTGGGGCGGTATGTTTTGAGTCATTATCTTGCTGTAGGAGGAACTTTTTACCAACAAGCTGTATACCATATAATAGTGCTGTGGTAGTCTTTTTGGATCATGATGCAACTCACTCTGTGCAAGTCGCCAACTCGGGTTCCAGCACAAGAGCCCGAGATCATCATACCTCCTATTTAATGTTTGGCTGTTGGTGTCATACAATAAGAAACAATACTTTCGCCTACTCAACGCCAAACCAAAAACCTGCATGATGAACCAACGATTTAAAATGTTGCTTCATTGGTCTATAAGGCATTCTTACTGCCACTCGATCTGTCAAACCTGTTGCTCAAAGTCTTCTCTTCAAGTTTCACCAGTTTAAAGGTGTGTTTAAAGCTGTAGTCCTGTGAGCCAGATATCACTCAATCTGTTGACTTTTGGAAACCTGTCTTCTGATTTTGTACTGCTTAGGGCCTGCCAGACCTCCTCCCGTCAGAGTTCCTCCAGTTTCCAAGTGCCTCACTGACATCCTCACTATATTTTAATGATTTATTCTGACCCCTTTTTTGTGTAATTTAGCTCTAAAAATTGAACAATTTCTAATTAAATCTTGAAATGCTTTCTGCTGACTTATCAAGGCTAATTCTGCTACATAACGGTCTCTAATTGACTTTATCAGATATTAAAAACTAATTGCATAAAAAAAAGTTTTCAAGCTGACAGGATTTTGAAGACATTTCCCTTGTTTTTCAATATTTTACAGTTCAGGCCGTGGTACTTGTCTAGATAATGAGCCTCCAAAGAGAGATTTCCTTTACCCTGCAGTGACTCCAGGTCAGGTGTATGACGCAGATGAACAGTGTCGCTTTCAGTACGGAGCAACATCACGCCAATGTAAATATGGGGTAAGTGGGGTAAGGAGTTGCCATCTTTAGATCATTTAAAGGTTTAAAGATATTATTATCATTATTATTATTTGCATGTACAATGCTATTTGAAGCATATTTTGCATCAGAGGTAGGCTTAAAGGGACATTATGGTTCAAAAAGGACATGCTATAATTTGTTAGAGCATTTCATTTTAGCACCACAGACAAGGAGTTAAAATACATAGCTGAACTACTGCTTGGGACCAGCGGTTGTCCGTGGCTCCTGAGTGGTATTTCAGCAGTGGTAGTCACACAGCTGGGTAGAGCATTTAATTTTTGTACTACAATGCCCCTTTTAACATGTACGTGGCATTAAACTCTAAATTTAATTCACAATAAATTAATCTAGTTAAAAGCACAGAAATTTCAAAAATGAAATTTGAATTTACATTTTATATAGAAGCATTTTTTTTCTAGTAAAAGTTGTTTCTTGTTTTCCGGCGTCATATGCACATATGCTGCGAGTGTTCTGTTCACCAGCGTTCAAACACCACACATTCCAAGACAGTCCGCAGTCGCTTGCATGACACAAATTAAAGGGATACTAAACACACTTTTTTTTTTCTTTCATGGTTTAGATAGAGCAGGCAATTTTAAGCAACTTTCTAATTTACTCTTCTTATTAATTTTTCTTCGTTCTCTTGCTATCTTTATTTAAAAAGCAGGAATCGAAAGCTTAGCAGCTGACCCATTTTAAGTTGATTACCCTGGATAGCGCTTGCTTATTGGTGGCTACATTTGGCTAACCAATAAGCAAGCGTAACCCAGGTTCTTAACCAAAAGTAGACCGGCTCATAAGCTTTGCATTCCTTCTTTTTAAATAAAGATGCATGAGAACAAAGAAAAAATGATAATAGTAGTAAAATAGAAAGTTGCTTAAAATTTAATTATCTGAATCATTAAAGAAAAAAAATTGAGTTTAGTATCCCTTTAAGTTTTCACTGATACAGTACTCACCACTGCCAGTGTTTTAAATACTCGTACATGGGGCATTCACAGTGTATGTGCATATGCCACTGAAAAACAAGAAGTATTTTTTCTAATTTAATCCCTTTAAGTACATAAAAATGTAACAACACTGCGCTATACAATCATCATTTTTTTTGCTTGCTTTTGCTGTCTTACATTTGCTAAAACCGTGCTTGTCCCACGCTCCTGGAGTGCAAAGTCTAGAGCCTGTATAATGCAAAATGTGCTTACAAATGCTATTCATATACACAACAAGTGCTTTACCAGCACTAAAACTTCAGCTTAATAATAATCACTGTGTAGTATGTAGTTGATCTTGTTATTTAGCATTATACTTAGGTTACAAGGTTTGGCTTTTCGCCTCTCTAGGGACAAACACAGTTTTGGCATAAAAATAATATTTTATAGTAAAAGAAATTGTGAATGTAAATTGCAATGTTGTTTAAAGGGACAGTCAAGTCCAAAATTTTTTTTAATGATTCAAATAGGGCATGTAATTTTAAACAACTTTCCAATTTACTTTTATCATCAATCTTGGTATTCTCAGTTGAAAGCTAAACCTAGGAGGTTCATATGCTAATTTCTTAGACCTTGAAGGCCGCCTCTAATCTAAATGCATTTTGATAGTTTTTCACCACTAGAGGGCATTAGTTCATGTGTTTCATATAGATAATATTGAGCTCATGCACGTAAATTTACCATGGAGTCAGCTCTGATTGGCTAAAATGCAAGTCTGTCAAAAGAACTGAAATAAGGGGGCAGTCTGCAGAAGCTTAGATACAAGGTAATTACAGAGGTAAAAGGTGTATAATTATAACTGTATTGGTTATGCAAAACTGGGGAATTGGTAATTAAGGGATTATCTATCTTTTAAAACAATAAAATTCTGGTGTTGACTGTCCCTTTAATTTTCATGATTTAAATCAGTAGTTTATGGGAAATATTTTAAGTTTAACATCGCTTTAAAGCTTTTAAAATATATGCTTGCTTGCTAATATAACATCACTTTAATGACACTAAAGTCTGAGTTTAGCACATCAATTTTTAGTTGTTTGTGAAATCAGCAGGGGTTTAAAAACACATACGCTACAGGTATTTGGTGGGAGGTGCTTGGCAAATGGGAAGTTACATTATTTGCTGTTACAAAAATGTGTTGTCAGCTGTTGATACTATGCATTTGCAGCATGAGGCAAGATGATTAGAAATCTACATATTTAGTGGTTTCACAATTCTGTTAAATAATTGAAATTATTTGTGCTTTATCTCTGACCTTAAAGTTGTTGCTCAGTTGCATATTAAAGGGACAGTAAACACCAGAATTGTTGTTTTAAAAGATAGATAATCCCTTTATTACCCATTCCCCAATTTTGCATAACCAACACAGTTATAATAATATACTTTTTACCTCTGTGATTACCTTGTATCTATGCCTCTGCAAACTGCCCCTTTATTTCAGTTCTTTTGACAGACTTGCATTTTTAGCCAATCAGTGCTGACTCCTAGGAGCTTCACGTGCCTAAGCTCAATGTTATCAATATGAAACACATGAACTAAAGCCCTCTAGTGGTGAAAAACTGTCAAAATGCTTTCAGAATAGAGGCAGTCTTCAAGGTCTAAGAAATTAGCACATGAATCTCCTAGATTTAGCTTTCAATTAAGAATACCAAGAGAACAAAGCAAAATTGGTAATAAAAGTAAATTAGAAAGTTGTTTAAAATTACATGCCCTATTTAAATCATGAAAGATTTTTTTTTTACTTTACTGTCCCTTTAATGCATATTACTCTTTACTCGTTCACAAAATAGCTATTGAGTTCATCTTCTGCAGCTTTAATTGGATATAGGTATTTCTTGCAATATTGTTAATTTTAGTTTTTTCCATTAACACTATTTTCTGGGGGGGGGGATGAAAAAAGTAATATATATATATCCAGAAAATTCTAGCTCCGATGTCCTGTAGGCTAAAAGAGAGATGTAAAGTATTAAATGTGGCACCTGTGGCTGCAATCTGTGGAAGAGATGATGGGGATGTGGCTTTTTTAGTGACTTCTAATTTCTAAATAAGAGTTGCTTCCAGTCACTATTTTCAACAAAAATCCACATCAGCCAACTATTTTTATTTTTATTATTATTATATATATATTTGTATTATTATTATTATATATTATTAAAGGGACATTTTATTTAGTGTAAAAAAATGCTCTATTAAGTGTATTTTTGAGCATTTTATGTTTTTAACAAATTTCCTTTCTTTCTCTCTCAAAATTATTTGAGCTTTATCTCTGACCTTAGAGTCATTGCTCAGATAAATATTAATCTCCGACTCTTTTTTTAATCATTCACAAAATAGATATTTTAGTTAATCTTCTTCAGCTTTAATTGGATATAGGTAATTTTAGTTTCTTATTAACACTTCAAAAAAATAGGTAATTGGCAAAGTTAAAAAAAAATCCCAAGCAATCATCTATGTATAAATATATTTGTATGTGTATAAATGCAGTGGCATTTACTTTGACTTTGAAATAAACAGTAGATTTTTTTCTGTTAAATTTAAAGTAAAGTTTAAAGGGACACTGAACCCACATTTTTTCTTTTGTGATTCAGATAGATAGAGCATGCAATTTTAAGCAACTTTCTAATGTACTCCTATTATCAATTTTTCTTTGTTCTCTTGCTATCTTCATTTGAAAAAGAAGGCATCTAAGTTTTTTTTTTTGTTTCAGAACTGTGGACAGCACTTTTTTATTGGTGGATGAATTAATCCACCAATCAGCAAGGGCACCCCAGGTTGTTCACTAAAAATGGGCCGGCATCTAAAATTACATTCTTGCAGTTCAAATAAAGATACCAAGAGAATGAAGAAAATTTGATAATAGGAGTAAATTAGAAAGTTGCTTAAAATTGCATGCTCTATCTGAATCACGAAAGAAAAAATTTGAGTTCAGTGTCCCTTTAACCCCTTAACGACCACAGCACTTTTCCATTTTCTGACCGTTTGGGACCAAGGCTATTTTTACATTTCTGTGGTGTTTGTGTTTAGCTGTAATTTTCCTCTTACTCATTTACTGTACCCACACATATTATATACCGTTTTTCTCGCCATTAAATGGACTTTCTAAAGATACCATTATTTTCATCATATCTTATAATTTACTATAAAAAAAATATAAAATATGAGGAAAAAATGGAAAAAAACACACTTTTTCTAACTTTGACCCCCAAAACCTGTTACACATCTACAACCACCAAAAAACACCCATGCTAAATAGTTTCCAAATTTTGTCCTGAGTTTAGAAATACCCAATGGTTACATGTTCTTTGCTTTTTTTTCCAAGTTATAGGGCAATAAATACAAGAAGCACTTTGCTATTTCCAAACCACTTTTTTTCAAACTTAGCGCTAGTTACATTGGAACACTGATATCTTCCAGGAATCCCTGAATATCCCTTGACATGTATATATTTTTTTTTAGAAGACATCCCAAAGTATTGATCTAGGCCCATTTTGGTATATTTCATGCCACCATTTCACCGCCAAATGCGATCAAATAAAAAAAATTGTTCACTTTTTCACACATTTTGTTACAAACTTTAGGTTTCTCACTGAATTTATTTACAAACAGCTCGTGCAATTATGACACAAATGGTTGTAAATGCTTCTCTGGAATCCCTTTTTTCATAAATAGCAGACATATATGGATTTGGTGTTGCTTTTTGGTAATTAGAAGGCCGCTAAATGCCACTGCGCACCACACGTGTATTATGCCCAGCAATGAAGGGGTTAATTAGGGAGCATGTAGGGAGCTTGTAGGGTTAATTTTAGCTTTATTGTAGTGTAGTAGACAACCCTAAGTATTGATCTAGGCCCATTTTGGTATATTTCATGCCACCATTTCAACGCCAAATGCGATTAAATAAAAAAAAAAGTAAAATTTTTCACAATTTTAGGTTTCTCACTGAAATCATTTACAAACAGCTTGTGCAATTATGGCACAAATGGTTGTAAATGCTTCTCTGGGATCCCCTTTGTTGAGAAATAGCAGACATACATGGCTTTGGCGTTGCTTTTTGGTAATTAGAAGGCCGCTAAATGCTGCTGCGCATCACATGTGTATTATGGCTAGCAGTGAAGGGGTTAATTAGGTAGCATGTAGGGAGCTTGCAGGGTTAATTTTAGCTTTAGTGTAGAGATCAGCCTCCCACCTGACACATTACACCCCCTGATCCCTCCCAAACAGCTCTCTTCCCTCCCCCACCCCACAATTGTCCCCGCCATGTTAAGTACTGGCAGAAAGTCTGCCAGTACTAAAAAAAAAGCTATCCTTGATAAAAAATAAATAAAAAAAAAAGGCATATTTACATATGCTGCTCTGGAGGATCCCCCCTTAGCCACCAACCTCCCTGATACCCCCCAAACAGCTCTTTACCCATCCCCCTCTAACTTATTAGTAGCCATCTTTGGTACTGGCAGCTGTCTGCCAGTACCCAGTTTATAGTAAAATATGTTTTTATTATTTTTTTTTAAATGATTTTCTGTAGTGTAGCTTGCCCCCCCCCAAAAGACCAACCCACCACCCCTCCCAGATCTCTTAGATTGACATATATGTAAATATATTTGGCAATCACTGCCACTTTAATCCCATCACTTTTCTGTAGTGTAGCGGTTCCCACCCGCTTCCTACCCCCGCGCGCGCCCGCGCGCGCACCCTCGTGCACGCGCGCGCGCCCGGCGTTCCCGCCCACGATCCCGCCCCCCTCCACATGATACGGCCCATCGATGGCCGCCCACCCGCCTCCCAGACTGGCTCCCACCCACCAACGAAACCGGCCATCGATGTCCGGTACAGAGAGGGCCACAGAGTGGCTCTCTCTGCATCGGATGGCCAAGGGGGGTTATTGCAGGATGCCTCGATGTTGAGGCATCACTGCAATAACCGGAAAGCAGCTGGAAGCGAGCAGGATCGCTTCCAGCTGCTTTCCAGACCAAGGACGTACGCCACACGTCCTCGGTCATTAACTGTATTTTTTTTGAGGACGTGTGGCGTACGTCCTTGGTCGTTAAGGGGTTAAGGACCACAGCACTTTTCCATTTTCTGTCCATTTGGGACCAAGGCTATTTTTACATTTCTGCAGTGTTTGTGTTTAGCTGTAATTTTCCTCTTGCTCATTTACTGTACCCACACATATTATATACCGTTTTTCTCGCCATTAAATGGACTTTCTAAAGATACCATTATTTTCATCATATCTTATAATTTACTATAAAAAAAAATTATAAAATATGAGGAAAAAATGGAAAAAACACACTTTTTCTAACTTTGACCCCCAAAATCTGTTACACATCTACAACCACCAAAAAACACCCATGCTAAATAGTTTCTAAATTTTGTCCTGAGTTTAGAAATACCCAATGTTTACATGTGCTTTGCTTTTTTTGCAAGTTATAGGGAAATAAATACAAGTAGCACTTTGCTATTTCCAAACCACTTTTTTTTTTTAAAATTAGCGCTAGTTACATTGGGACACTGATATCTTTCAGGAATCCCTGAATATCCCTTGACATGCATATATTTTTTTTTAGAAGACATCCCAAAGTATTGATCTAGGCCCATTTTGGTATATTTCATGCCACCATTTCACTACCAAATGCGATCAAATAAAAATTTTTTTTCACTTTTTCACAAATTGTTTCACAAACTTTAGGTTTCTCACTGAAATTATTTACAAACAACTTGTGCAATTATGGCATACATGGTTGTAAATGCTTCTCTGGGATCCCCTTTGTTCAGAAATTGCAGACATATATGGCTTTGGCATTGCTTTTTGGTATTTAGAAGGCCGCAAAATGCCACTGCGCACCACACATGTATTATGCCCAGCATTGAAGGGGTTAATTAGGAAGCTTGTAGGGAGCTTTTAGGGTTAATTTTAGCTTTAGTATAATGTAGTAGACAACCCAAAGTATTGATCTAGGCCCATTTTGGTATATTTCATGCCACCATTTCACCGCCAAATGCTAACAAATAAAATAAAGCGTTACATTTTTCACAATTTTAGGTTTCTCACTGAAATTATTTACAAACAGCTTGTGCAATTATGGCATAAATGGTTGTAAAAGCTTCTCTGGGATCCCCTTTGTTCAGAAATAGCAGACATATATGGCTTTGGCTTTGCTTTTTGGTAATTAGAAGGCAGCTAAATGCCGTTGTGCACCACACGTGTATAATACCCAGCATTGAAGGGGTTAATTAGGGATCTTGTAAGGAGCTTGCAGGGTTAATTTTAGCTTTAGTGTAGGTATCAACCTCCCACATGACACATCACACCCCCTGATCCCTCCCAAACAGCTCTCTTCCCTCCCCCACCCCACAATTGTAACCGCCATCTTAAGTACTGGCAGTAAGTCTTCCAGTACTAAAATAAGAGTTTTTTGGGGATTTAAAAAAAAAAAAAGAGATAATTCTGCTGTGTAGGATCCCCCCTTAGCCCCCAACTTCCCTGATCACCCCCCCAAACAGCTCTCTAACCCCCCTCTCGGCCTTATTATGCGCCATATTGGGTACTGGCAGCTGTCTGCCAGTACCCAGTTTGAAATCAAATATGTTTTTTATAACATTTTATTATTTTGTTATTTTAAAAATAGTATTTTCTGTAGTGTAGCTGCCCCGCCTCAACCCCCAACCTCCCACCCTCCCAGATCGTTAACATTTGTAATGTTCCCACCCTCTCTCCCACCGAGTACCACCTTACAGTGTTCCATAGTGTAGGGTTCCCACCCGCACGCGCGCACCCGCTCCCGTGCACGCGCGCGCACTCGATCCCGCCCCCCTTCCCCACCGATGGCCGCCCACCCGCCTCCCACGATCAGCTCCCACCCACCAACAAACAGGGCCATTGATGGCCGATGCATAGAGGGCCACAGGGTGGCTCTCTCTTCATCGGACGGCTAAAAAATGTTATAGCAGGATGCCTCAATATCGAGGCATCACTGCTATAACATGAAAGCAGTTGGAAGTGATCAGGATCGCTTCCACTGCTTTCAAAGACCAACGACGTACGGGGTACGTCCTTGATCATTAACTACATTTTTTTGCAGGACGTACCCCATACGTCGTTGGTCGTTAAGGGGTTAAAGTTAATCCGATTTTCCCTCTCCCTGTTTCATGTTACAGCCATCAGCCAATCACAGAATGTATATACATATATACAGTGCACTTTTGCATATGCTCAGTATGAGTTGGGGCCTCAGAAAGTTTGCATATAAAAAATGTGCACCTTTTTATAATGGAAGTGTATTGGGAAGTTTTTTTTGTTTTATATTTTTAAATTGCATGCTTTATCTGAATCGTGAAACTCCTGATCTAGACAAAACACATATTTTTCTTATTTGTATTAAAACAATAATAAAAAAGTCTTATTTCTCTGAACATATTCTGTTTATGAAAAGAGAAGCCATGAGTGTAATGAGGAATATATATGGAGACTGTTAAATGTTTTGAAACAATTGCCGCATCAGATTTGCTGAATGCATTTGGCCCTAATTTGAATCTCTGAGAATCCTGGATATAACTAACACATGTGAAGGATTAATAGGCTGTTATGTATTTAACACAGATTGTGAAGAGAACCGTAGCTGCTATTTTATGTAGACGCTTCTAACATATACCAGACTACTGCATTTTTTATTAGGGCATAACTGGTGCTAATTGACTTTGTTATGCCAACAACTTAATCTTTTATAACCACCCACTGATCAAACCCTCCATTGCTGTCCTAAATTAGATTTATGTATTTCCTGTCTTGGCTTCTAAAATAATATTTTAACAGTATAGTTTTAGTATGTATTTGTTCTTCTGTTTTTCCACTAATTATATCCATTTCCTAATTTTTGAATTTATCAAAAGAAAACCATTATGAACTGATCCTAATGAGCAACTTCCTAGGAGGATTCCTACTATCAATAAAATTTTACATCCTATCACACCTTTTTATAGTTTCCAGATGTTCCTTGCTATCTTGATAAGACATTTTCCTGCCTAAGTGGTAATATGATTTTTTTTATTTTGTTGGAATCATGAGGATTGATGTGTTAAAGCTATAGCAAACACATTGAGATCATTATATAAAATGTTTAGTTATTCATAATGAAAAAAAGTTTGCAATACATTTTCATTATTTATTTTGCCCTCTTTTCATGTAATTTATCTCTGAAAATTGAGCAATTTCTAATTCTCAGAACTTGAACCCTGCTGACTTCTGGTGGCTTACTCTGCTACACAGCTATCATTAATTGACGTTATCAGATAATAACTGCAAAACAATGCATTTAATACTAACTTTATGACAGTGGCTTGACTTCTCTGTGGACTAAAACCCAGATAGGCTCTTCCAAATAAGGCAAACGATGGGTGGAGTTTAGCTGTTGAAAAATAATTGCAGTGAAAAGGATGAAACAGGAAGTCACGAGATCACAGCTGCAATCACGTGACTCCAACGCAGCTGATTGGATCTGGGGGACTGCTTACGTCCTAGCCACGTCTTCCAGTTGGATCTTCCTGTTTCTTTAACACTGGAGGGAGCAGAACTCTTGACTTGTTAGGATGTTCCATGCTTTACTAACGGCATCAACAGGTTAATGTGCTTTAAAAACATTAAGTCTTGCTTGAATGTGTTATTCTATAGCAACCAAACAGAATTGTCTTGTAATTACCAGTTATTTACTGTTCCTTTAATATGCTATATATTTTTTTGTTTGTTGTTAAGTTAACATATGAAATAATTTATACCTCTTGGAACTGAACAGAATAAGAAATGCTTTTTTACAACACAGTTTGCTTTTATTTATATGGGGCAATTAGTAAAGGTAGAACTATCACTTTAAATGGCCTTAAAATTCCTGACATTTCTTAAGAGCACTGAAACCCAGAAAGGGTAATAGATTTTATATAAACAGTATGTAAATTAGCAATTTTTTTTATCAACATAAATGCCATAAATCCACATGTTAAAAGACCTAGAAACCCACATATCTATAATCTAGAGACTCAGGAAACAACACAGAGGACTGAAATGTGCCCGTTGCAGAGTAAAGTAGCACTCTGCATGTTAAGGAGGTAGATTCCAATGTGAAAAAAATAAAATAATAATAATAATGGTGGTCCCCATCCATAAGTTAGCCCTTTGGTAGAGCCTTTCATTAGCAGTAGTAAGAAATAAATGGTTTAATGGAAGCATGGGAATTTACATATTTCATTATTTGCTAAACTTTTATCAGGGTACAGGCCAAGATGTGGGATATTCACTTATTTGCACATATGTTTAAAGGGATATGAAACCCAAACCTTTTCTTTTGTGATTCAGACACTATTTTTAAAAAATGTTTCCAATTTACTTCTATTATATAATTTCTCCAACATAGGTGTGTCCGGTCCACGGCGTCATCCTTACTTGTGGGATATTCTCTTCCCCAACAGGAAATGGCAAAGAGCCCAGCAAAGCTGGTCACATGATCCCTCCTAGGCTCCGCCTACCCCAGTCATTCTCTTTGCCGTTGTACAGGCAACATCTCCACGGAGATGGCTTAGAGTTTTTTAGTGTTTAACTGTAGTTTTTATTATTCAATCAAGAGTTTGTTATTTTGAAATAGTGCTGGTATGTACTATTTACTCAGAAACAGAAAAGAGATGAAGATTTCTGTTTGTATGAGGAAAATGATTTTAGCAACCGTCACTAAAATCCATGGCTGTTCCACACAGGACTGTTGAGAGCAATTAACTTCAGTTGGGGGAACAGTGAGCAGTCTCTTGCTGCTTGAGGTATGACACATTCTAACAAGACGATGTAATGCTGGAAGCTGTCATTTTCCCTCTGGGATCCGGTAAGCCATGTTTATTACGATTGTAAATAAGGGCTTCAAAAAGGGCTTATTAAGACTGTAGACTTTTTTTTGGGCTAAATCGATTGATTATTAACGCATATTTAGCCTTGAGGAATCATTTTATCTGGGTATTTTGATATAATAATATCGGCAGGCACTGTTTTAGACACCTTATTCTTTAGGGGCTTTCCCAAAGCATAGGCAGAGCCTCATTTTCGCGCCGGTGTTGCGCACTTGTTTTTGAGAGGCATGGCATGCAGTCGCATGTGAGAGGAGCTCTGATACTTAGAAAAGACTTTCTGAAGGCGTCATTTGGTATCGTATTCCCCTTGGGGCTTGGTTGGGTCTCAGCAAAGCAGATACCAGGGACTGTAAAGGGGTTATTTTAAGGGTTAAAGCTTCCAAATTTGGTGTGCAATACTTTTAAGGCTTTAAGACACTGTGGTGAAAATTTGGTAAATTTTGAACAATTCCTTCATGTTTTTTCGCATTTGCAGTAATAAAGTGTGTTCAGTTTAAAATTTAAAGTGACAGTAACGGTTTTATTTTAAAACGTTTTTTGTACTTGTTATCAAGTTTATGCCTGTTTAACATGTCTGAACTACCAGATAGACTGTGTTCTGAATGTGGGGAAGCCAGAATTCCTATTCATTTAAATAAATGTGATTTATGTGACAATGACAATGATGCCCAAGATGATTCCTCAAGTGAGGGGAGTAAGCATGGTACTGCATCATTCCCTCCTTCGTCTACACGAGTCTTGCCCACTCAGGAGGCCCCTAGTACATCTAGCGCGCCAATACTCCTTACTATGCAACAATTAACGGCTGTAATGGATAATTCTGTCAAAAACATTTTAGCCAAAATGAACACTTATCAGCGTAAGCGCGACTGCTCTGTTTTAGATACTGAAGAGCATGACGACGCTGATATTAATATTTCTGAAGGGCCCCTAACTCAGTCTGATGGGGCCAGGGAGGTTTTGTCTGAGGGAGAAATTACTGATTCAGGGAACATTTCTCAACAAGCTGAACCTGATGTGATTACATTTAAATTTAAGTTGGAACATCTCCGCATTCTGCTTAAGGAGGTATTATCCACTCTGGATGATTGTGACAAGTTGGTCATCCCAGAGAAACTATGTAAAATGGACAAGTTCCTAGAGGTGCCGGGGCTCCCAGAAGCTTTTCCTATACCCAAGCGGGTGGCGGACATTGTTAATAAAGAATGGGAAAGGCCCGGTATTCCTTTCGTCCCTCCCCCCATATTTAAAAAATTATTTCCTATGGTCGACCCCAGAAAGGACTTATGGCAGACAGTCCCCAAGGTCGAAGGAGCGGTTTCCACTTTAAACAAACGCACCACTATACCCATAGAGGATAGTTGTGCTTTCAAAGATCCTATGGATAAAAAATTAGAAGGTTTGCTTAAAAAGATGTTTGTTCAGCAGGGTTACCTTCTACAACCAATTTCATGCATTGTCCCTGTCGCTACAGACGCATGTTTCTGGTTCGATGAGCTGATAAAGGCGGTCGACAGTGATTCTCCTCCTTCTGAGGAGATTATGGACAGAATCAATGCTCTCAAATTGGCTAATTCTTTCACCCTAGACGCCACTTTGCAATTGGCTAGGTTAGCGGCTAAGAATTCTGGGTTTGCTATTGTGGCGCGCAGAGCGCTTTGGTTGAAATCTTGGTCGGCTGATGCGTCTTCCAAGAACAAGCTACTTAACATTCCTTTCAAGGGGAAAACGCTGTTTGGCCCTGACTTGAAAGAGATTATCTCGGATATCACTGGGGGTAAGGGCCACGCCCTTCCTCAGGATCGGCCTTTTCAAGGCAAAAAATAAACCTAATTTTCGTCCCTTTCGTAGAAACGGACCAGCCCAAAGTGCTACGTCCTCTAAGCAAGAGGGTAATACTTCTCAAGCCAAGCCAGCTTGGAGACCAATGCAAGGCTGGAACAAGGGAAAGCAGGCCAAGAAACCTGCCACTGCTACCAAGACAGCATGAAATGTTGGCCCCCGATCCGGGACCGGATCTGGTGGGGGGCAGACTCTCTCTCTTCGCTCAGGCTTGGGCAAGAGATGTTCTGGATCCTTGGGCGCTAGAAATAGTCTCCCAAGGTTATCTTCTGGAATTCAAGGGACTTCCCCCAAGGGGGAGGTTCCACAGGTCTCAGTTGTCTTCAGACCACATAAAAAGACAGGCATTCTTACATTGTGTAGAAGACCTGTTAGAAATGGGAGTGATTCATCCCGTTCCATTAAGAGAACAAGGGATGGGGTTCTACTCCAATCTGTTTATAGTTCCCAAAAAAGAGGGAACGTTCAGACCAATCTTAGATCTCAAGATCTTAAACAAGTTTCTCAAGGTTCCATCGTTCAAGATGGAAACCATTCGAACTATTCTTCCTTCCATCCAGGAAGGTCAATTCATGACCACGGTGGATTTAAAGGATGCGTATCTACATATTCCTATCCACAAGGAACATCATCGGTTCCTGAGGTTCGCATTCCTGGACAAACATTACCAGTTCGTGGCGCTTCCTTTCGGATTAGCCACTGCTCCAAGGATTTTCACAAAGGTACTAGGGTCCCTTCTAGCTGTGCTAAGACCAAGGGGCATTGCTGTAGTACCTTACTTGGACGACATTCTGATTCAAGCGTCGTCCCTTCCTCAAGCAAAGGCTCACACGGACATTGTCCTGGCCTTTCTCAGATCTCACGGATGGAAAGTGAACGTGGAAAAGAGTTCTCTATCTCCGTCAACAAGGGTTCCCTTCTTGGGAACAATAATAGACTCCTTAGAAATGAGGATTTTTCTGACAGAGGCCAGAAAAACAAAACTTCTAGACTCTTGTCGGATACTCCATTCCGTTCCTCTTCCTTCCATAGCTCAGTGCATGGAAGTGATCGGGTTGATGGTAGCGGCAATAGACATAGTTCCTTTTGCACGCATTCATCTAAGACCATTACAACTGTGCATGCTCAGTCAGTGGAATGGGGACTATACAGACTTGTCTCCGAAGATACAAGTAAATCAGAGGACCAGAGACTCACTCCGTTGGTGGCTGTCCCTGGACAACCTGTCACGAGGGATGACATTCCGCAGACCAGAGTGGGTCATTGTCACGACCGACGCCAGTCTGATGGGCTGGGGCGCGGTCTGGGGATCCCTGAAAGCTCAGGGTCTTTGGTCTCGGGAAGAATCTCTTCTACCGATAAATATTCTGGAACTGAGAGCGATATTCAATGCTCTCAAGGCTTGGCCTCAGCTAGCGAGGGCCAAGTTCATACGGTTTCAATCAGACAACATGACAACTGTTGCGTACATCAACCATCAGGGGGGAACAAGGAGTTCCCTGGCGATGGAAGAAGTGACCAAAATCATTCTATGGGCGGAGTCTCACTCCTGCCACCTGTCTGCTATCCACATCCCAGGAGTGGAAAATTGGGAAGCGGATTTTCTGAGTCGTCAGACATTGCATCCGGGGGAGTGGGAACTCCATCCGGAAATCTTTGCCCAAGTCACTCAGCTGTGGGGCATTCCAGACATGGATCTGATGGCCTCTCGTCAGAACTTCAAAGTTCCTTGCTACGGGTCCAGATCCAGGGATCCCAAGGCGGCTCTAGTGGATGCACTAGTAGCACCTTGGACCTTCAAACTAGCTTATGTGTTCCCGCCGTTTCCTCTCATCCCCAGGCTGGTAGCCAGGATCAATCAGGAGAGGGCGTCGGTGATCTTGATAGCTCCTGCGTGGCCACGCAGGACTTGGTACGCAGATCTGGTGAATATGTCATCGGCTCCTCCTTGGAAGCTACCTTTGAGACGAGACCTTCTTGTTCAGGGTCCGTTCGAACATCCGAATCTGGTTTCACTCCAGCTGACTGCTTGGAGATTGAACGCTTGATCTTATCGAAGCGAGGATTCTCAGATTCTGTTATCGATAATCTTGTTCAGGCCAGAAAGCCTGTAACTAGAAAGATTTACCACAAAATTTGGAAAAAATATATCTGTTGGTGTGAATCTAAAGGATTCCCTTGGGACAAGGTTAAGATTCCTAGGATTCTATCCTTCCTTCAAGAAGGATTGGAAAAAGGATTATCTGCAAGTTCCCTGAAGGGACAGATTTCTGCCTTGTCTGTGTTACTTCACAAAAGGCTGGCCGCTGTGCCAGATGTTCAAGCCTTTGTTCAGGCTCTGGTTAGAATTAAGCCTGTTTACAAACCTTTGACTCCTCCTTGGAGTCTCAATTTAGTTCTTTCAGTTCTTCAGGGGGTTCCGTTTGAACCCTTGCATTCCGTTGATATTAAGTTATTATCTTGGAAAGTTTTGTTTTTAGTCGCAATTTCTTCTGCTAGAAGAGTTTCAGAATTATCTGCTCTGCAGTGTTCTCCTCCTTATCTGGTGTTCCATGCAGATAAGGTGGTTTTACGTACTAAACCTGGTTTTCTTCCAAAAGTTGTTTCTAACAAAAACATTAACCAGGAGATTATCGTACCTTCTCTGTGTCCGAAACCAGTTTCAAAGAAGGAACGTTTGTTGCACAATTTGGATGTTGTTCGCGCTCTAAAATTCTATTTAGATGCTACAAAGGATTTTAGACAAACATCTTCCTTGTTTGTTGTTTATTCTGGTAAAAGGAGAGGTCAAAAAGCAACTTCTACCTCTCTCTCTTTTTGGATTAAAAGCATCATCAGATTGGCTTACGAGACTGCCGGACGGCAGCCTCCCGAAAGAATCACAGCTCATTCCACTAGGGCTGTGGCTTCCACATGGGCCTTCAAGAACGAGGCTTCTGTTGATCAGATATGTAGGGCAGCGACTTGGTCTTCACTGCACACTTTTACCAAATTTTACAAGTTTGATACTTTTGCTTCTTCTGAGGCTATTTTTGGGAGAAAGGTTTTGCAAGCCGTGGTGCCTTCCATTTAGGTGACCTGATTTGCTCCCTCCCTTCATCCGTGTCCTAAAGCTTTGGTATTGGTTCCCACAAGTAAGGATGACGCCGTGGACCGGACACACCTATGTTGGAGAAAACAGAATTTATGTTTACCTGATAAATTACTTTCTCCAACGGTGTGTCCGGTCCACGGCCCGCCCTGGTTTTTTTAATCAGGTCTGATAATTTATTTTCTTTAACTACAGTCACCACGGTACCATATGGTTTCTCCTATGCAAATATTCCTCCTTAACGTCGGTCGAATGACTGGGGTAGGCGGAGCCTAGGAGGGATCATGTGACCAGCTTTGCTGGGCTCTTTGCCATTTCCTGTTGGGGAAGAGAATATCCCACAAGTAAGGATGACGCCGTGGACCGGACACACCGTTGGAGAAAGTAATTTATCAGGTAAACATAAATTCTGTTTTTCTTAATTCCCATGATATTCTGTGTTGAAGAGATAGCTAGGTACGAATCTGTAGCACTTGGGTTTGCCACCTCAGCCATGTTTTCCTGGACCCACAAATAGTGACAGGGAACAGCATTATTCATAGCCCTCTCTCCACACCCTGCAGTGTGTATAACTCATAAGTGTCCAGGAAAAAATGGAAGTAGTAATGCTCTTACAAATGGATAACATTTTTACAAAACCGCTGCCATATAGTGCTCTAGTAATGGCCCGGCTCCTAAGCATACATCCCTGCTTTTCACCAAAAGATGCCAGGCGAACCACGAAAAATTGATAATAGAAGTAAATTAGAAAGTTGTTTAAAATTGCATTTGGGGTCTCATATCCCTTTAATCAGTGGTTCAGCTGTTTTGCATGTGTTTAGGTCAGTGGTGGTTCTAGGCGGCTCAATAGCAGCCCTAAAATGCAAAGGCTCCAGCAACCACACACAGTCCGTACAAACCTTTTAAAAATATATTTTGTATTGTGTAACTGCTGCTGCTCAGTGTCCCTTAATCCTGCCCCATAGACCCTGTGACCAGAGGCAGCAGGGGCGAGAATAAATAGGCGGCGCAAACTTCAGCGCAACTGCTGAAACCCGCTCCGCCCATAATTTCACCTTGCACTTCGGGTATCGCATAAACCTTGCCGGCAGTTCATAAAGTGCCATAAATCGGATAAACTAGCAATTTCCAGAAATGAGCGTAAATACAAATTTCTGGATTCGCCAGTGATTTACGGCAGTTTAGAAATTGCCGGCCCCTAAGAAAATAAAAAAAATGTAAAATCTCCCGTAAAAGTCTAACCCGCCTCCCAAAAATAAACCCAACAAGTAAAACCCCCTATATCCGCCATCAAACCCACATCGGAACTAATAATGAAAGTATTAACCCCTAAACTGACAACCCCCCACAACGCAATATACCTAATTAAACTATTAACCCCTAATCCGCCATTCACCCACATGGGGATCTACCTAATAAAAGTATTAACGCATAAATCCACCAACCCCAACTTCTCAAGCTACCTAATAAATGTATTAACCCGTAATCCGCCATTCACCCATATTGCAACAAACCTTATTAACCCCTAATCCGTCAAACCCACATAACGCAATAATCCTAATACAACTATTAACCCCTAAACCGCCAAACCCACACAACGCAACAATTCCTAATAAAACTATTAACAACCTAAACCGCCAAACCCCCCACAATGCAAATTACTAATTAAATTACTAAGCCCTATGGTGAACTATCACAATATATTACTCTTCAACGGGGGACACGGCAAGGTTGCCCGCTATCACCATTACTATTTGATATTGCGCTGCAACCCTTAGCAGCCTGTTTAGGACAGGAAATAAGAGATTAACCTTGGGAATCAAATTTTGGTAATGTCACTTTATGCAGATGACATTATATTATTCTTACAGGAAACTAATATAAATATCCCTAGCTGTTTAGAGATTATTGTTTCAGCCAATTTTCAGGATATAGTTAACTCAAAAAAATACAAGATAAATGAGATAGATGGATAAATAAAACATCAAAAAGTTTTACAACCCATATGTTGTAAGAAGTAAAGCACATTAACTACTTAGGAATCAAAGTAGGGAAAAATCCTAAGGATTGGTACCATCTTAATTATGCAGATTTTTTTAAATAATATCCATAAAGAAATTTATAGATGGAATATTCATTATTTAAAATTCCCCCGATTATTGTTTCTGCTCCAAAACCTACCATTGCTTATTTTAAAGTATGTGAATAGATACAATAGGGAATGCGCTCTTTTTATTTGGGGTAAAAAAAGATCTCATATGGCAATAGAGAAACTTACACAAAGTAAAAATGATGGTGGATTCTCACTACCCAACATTAGATATTAGAACTGCATTGGCTAAATTTGGAATAGACTGGATAACCGAAACTAATTATGTCACTTAACATGAGATGGAAACTGCTTTAATAGTTCCTTTTGACCTTAAAGCAATTTGTCACTGCCCATATAGAAAGCTACCCAGCAACGTCAGCAGTTTATTAACATTTTCCAATATTATTCGGACATGTCAAAAGTATTGCCACTTTATGGGACA
Organism: Bombina bombina; assembly: GCF_027579735.1. Classification (NCBI taxonomy): domain Eukaryota; kingdom Metazoa; phylum Chordata; class Amphibia; order Anura; family Bombinatoridae; genus Bombina; species Bombina bombina. Next base: position 166,662,475 of record NC_069500.1, on the reverse strand, counting down.
AGATTATCAGATGTCTCCATATTTGCCTATTGTCGGTACTCCTGATTTTATACCAGGTTTATATAATATGGTATTTAGAGAATGGCGGCAAAAAGGAATACTACATTTTTCACAGATAATGCAAGAAAATATGAGATCAATTCAAACGTATGAAGAATTATCAGGAAAAAAACTTCTTTGCATATCTACAGGTACGGAGTTATTTATTAAAGCAACTGCAAATGTTCAGATTTGACTGGAATCAACAGGGAACTGATACAGGATACAGTTTTTTTATTTTTAGATTAGGTATTTAAAGTTGAATGCCCTTTTAAGGGCAGTAAAAGAGCTGAATGCCCTTTTAAAGGCAATGCCCATATAAATGCTCCTTTAGAAGCAATGGGCAGTTTAGGATTTTTTAGTGTTAGTTTTTTTTATTTTGGGGGGTTTGGTGGGTGTGGGGTTTTACTGTTAGAGGGGGCACTTAATTTAGAGGGTGTTAGGTTAGGGGGCTTAGTCATTTAATTAGTTATTTTCGTTGTGGGGGTTTGGAGGATTAGGGGTTAATAGATTTATTCAGTTTGTTGCAATGTGGGTTAATGGAGGAGGATTAGGGGTTAATACTTTATTAAGGTATATTGCATTTTGGGGTGATGGCGGTTTAGGGGTTAATCACATTATTAGGTATATGGCGTTGGGGGATTAGGGGTTAATAAAATGTTTTGCGATGTGGGGGGTTGGCGGATTAGGGGTTAATATAGTTTATTAGTTATTGCAGTGGGGGTTGGCGGTTGACAGGTAGATAGATATTGCGCATGCGTTAGGTGTTACTATTTTCAGGGGGTTACAATGCTCACATACTAAGCGCAAGTCTTGCTGCGCCTGCCTATGTGTGGCGAGGTGAAAATGGAGTAAAATGTCTCCATTTTTGCCTCGTAAGTCCTTGCGCTGAATATGTGATACCGATTTGCGACGCTGTTCTATGTTTGCTTATGGAAGTAAAAATTGCAGGCGATGGGTGAAATATACGCGCCGCATTTATATGCAGCGCTGTATATGTGATACCAAAACGGCGTAAAAACCGGCGTCGCCGGCTTTTGCGGGCAACGCCACATATGTAATCTTGCCCCAGGTGTGTGCAGCCCCAGAACAGAAAAATGGGGAAGGTAGTGCTAAACTAAAGTACTAAGGTTTGTTAATACAAAGATGAGAAAGGAGAGATAAAAAGAGGGGGTTAACTGACAATGCAGGGGCAGGGAGCTAGACACAGAGAAAAGTGATAATATAATACAAAAGACGTACGGGCTGTATGCCTTCATATGACTATGAAATTATTAGCTATACGTTTTCTCCCTGAATGATGACTTACTGCCTATACAGCCTCCACCATACGTGGGATCATTGCTCACATACCTGCATTTTGTATAAGAGATTTGCTTTGGGCTTGCTTGCTATGTAACTGTTTATATGTGTAATTACTTAAAGGGACAGTAAGCACCTTGAGATTTTTATATAAAATGTTTAGTTATACATAATGAAACAACTTTACAATATTTTTCAATGATTTATTTTGCCCCGTATTCATGTAATATAATTCTGACAATTGAGCAATTTCTAATTCTCAGAACTTAAAATGCACAGTGCTGACTTCTCAAGGGTAAACATGCTACATATATCTCTAACTGGCTTTACCATATAACAACTGCAGAACAATTCACATTGTAATAACTTCATGACAGTGACTTCCTTTATTGTCTGTGGATTAAAGCTCAGATTGGCTTCTCCAAATAAGGTACATGGTCAGTGGAGTATGACTGTTGAAAACTAATTGCAATAAAAAGGATCTTAATTTGTTTTAACCCCTTAGTGACCAGAACACTTTTCCATTTTCTGTCCGTTTGGGACCAAGGCTATTTTTACATTTCTGCGGTGTTTGTGTTTAGCTGAAATTTTCCTCTTACTCATTTACTGTACCCACACATATTATATACCGTTTTTCTCGCCATTAAATGGACTTTCTAAAAATACCATTATTTTCATCATATCTTATCATTTACTATAAAAAAAATTATAAAATATGAGGAAAAATGGAAAAAAACACACTTTTTCTAACTTTGAACCCCAAAATCTGTTACATATCTACAACCACCAAAAAACACCCATGCTAAATTGTTTCTAAATTTTGTCCTGAGTTTAGAAATACCCAATGTTTACATCTTCTTTGCTTTTTTTGTAACTTATAGGGCCATAAATACAAGTAGCACTTTGCTATTTTCAAACCATTTTTTTTCAAAATTAACGCTAGTTACATTAGAACACTAATATCTTTCAGGAATCCCTGAATATCCATTGACATGTATATATTTTTTTTTAGAAGACATCCCAAATTATTGATCTAGGCCCATTTTGGTATATTTCATGCCACCATTTCACCGCCAAATGCGATCAAATACAAAAAATTGTTCACTTTTTCACAAATTTTTTCACAAACTTTCAGTTTCTCACTGAAATTATTTACATACTGCTTGTGCAATTATGGCATAAATGGTTGTAAATTCTTCTCTGGGATCCCCTTTGTTCAGAAATAGCAGACATATATGGCTTTGGCATTGCTTTTTGGTAATTAGAAGGCCGCTAAATGCCACTGCGCACCACACGTGTATTATGCCCAGCAGTGAAGGGGTTAATTAGGGAGCATGTAAGGAGCTTTTTGGGGTAATTTTAGCTTTAGTGTAGTGTAGTAGACAACCCCAAGTATTGATCTAGGCCCATTTTGGTATATTTCATGCCACCATTTCACCGCCAAATGCGATAAAATTAAAAAAAACGTAAAATTTTTCATAATTTTAGGTTTCTCACTGAAATAATTTACAAACAGCTTGTGCAATTATGGCACAAATGGTTGTAAATGCTTCTCTGGGATCCCCTTTGTTCAGAAATAGCAGACATATATGACTTTGGAGTTGCTTTTTGGTAATTAGAATGCTGCTAAATGGCACTGCGCATCACACGTGTATTATGGCTAGCAGTGAAGGGGTCAATTAGGTAGCTTGTAGGGAGCTTGCAGGGTTAATTTTAGCTTTAGTGTAAAGATCAGCCTCCCACCTGAAACATCAGACCCCCTGATCCCTCCCAAACATCTCTCTTCCCTCCCCTACCCCACAAATGTCCCCGCCATCTTAAGTACTGGCAGAAACTCTGCCAGTACTAAAATAAAAGGTATATTTGGGCTTTTTTGTGCATTTTTTGTTAGCATATTTACATATGCTTCTGTGTAGGGATCCCCCTTAGCCCCCAACCTCACTGATCCCCCACTAAACAGCTCTCTAACCCTCCCCCTCTGACTTAATGTGCGCCATCTTGGGTACTGGCAGCTGTCTGCCAGTACCCAGTTTAGTGAAAAAAAGCTTTTTTTTAAATAAAATATGTCCCTTTTCTGTAGTGTAGCTTTCCCCCCCCCCAAGACCAACCCCCACCCCTTCCAGATCCCTTAGATGGTTTTTAAAATAAAGTTTATTACATTTTTTTTTTACTTTTACTTTTTAACTTTTCTGTAGTGTAGCGGTTCCCACCCGCTCCCGCCCCGTGCACGCGCCCCCCCCCCCACCCCCCGTGCACGCGCGCGCCCGTGCGCGCCCCCGACGGTCCCGATCCCGATCCCGCCCCCCGTGACGTCACGCGCAACACCGATGGCCGCCCACCCGCCTCCCAATTCGGCTCCCACCCACCAACGATACCGGCCATCGATGTCCGGTGCAGAGAGGGCCACAGAGTGGCTCTCTCTGCATCGGATGGCCATGTATGGTTATTGCAGGATGCCTCCATATCGAGGCATCACTGCAATAACCGGAAAGCAGCTGGAAGCGAGCAGGATCGCTTCCAGCTGCTTTCCACACCGAGGACGTGCAGGGTACGTCCTCAGGCATTAACTGCCTTTTTTTTGAGGACGTACCCTGCACGTCCTCGGTCATTAAGGGGTTAAACAACTTTGCTGATATGTTATTGTATAGCAACACAACAGAAATGTCTTGTAATTAACTGTCCCTTTAAAACATATCTTTGATTCTTTATGTGGGTTTTCTTGATGTATACTTTGCCTCCGTGTGATTGTGGGCTGTATACTTCACCTCTGTGAGATAACAGGCCATGTACAGTCTATATAGGTGGCATTGCTGGCTATAGCGGCTTTTTGTGTGTTTTGTTTACCATGGTTTCTGTACTTAAAGGGACAGTATACACTCATTTTCATATAACTGCATGTAATAGACACTACTATAAAGAATAAGATGCACAGATACTGATATTAAAATCCAGTATAAAACTGTTTAAAAACTTACTTAGAAGCTAACAGTTTGGCTCTGTTAAAAAGGTAGCTGGAAAGCCCACTGCAAGTGGTAAATAAAACACTCCGCCCTCCCCCTTCTTTTGCATATGAAAAGACCCTTTACACAAACAGGAGCAAGCTGGAGAAGGTAGCTGAGCGTATTCACATAAAACTTTGGGGCTTGGTTAGGAGTCTGAAAATCAGAGCAATGTTATTTAAAAATAAGCAAAACTATACATTAATTAAAAAAAAAAACTTTATGGACTATATAAATAGATCATCTACAAAACATTTATGCAAAGAAAAAATGAGTGTATAATGTCCCTTTAAAGTGAAGGTAAACTTTGACTGAAAGCCCGTTTTTTAAAAATACTATTAAAAACAGGGGCACTTTCATTCATCAAAGTTTACAAAGCAGCCGTTTTGATTAAAAACGTACTTCTCTTCTTTGCACAGCCAGAGCAGCTTCCCCCACCCGGAGATCCTCTCTTCACACGTCATCAATGACTAATCCAGCTTCCTCCAATCACGGCTTTCCCCCCAGGGTAGTCATTGCCTGAGGCTATGCCGTGATTGGAGGAAGCTGTATTAGTCATTGATGACGTGTGAAGAGAGGATCTCCGGGTGGGGGAAGCTGCTCTGGCTGTAAAAAAAACAAAGGTATGTTTTTAATCAAAATGGCTGCCTTCTAAACTTTGATGAATGAAAGTGCCCCTGTTTTTAATAGTATTTTTTTTAAAAACGGGCTTTCATTCATCAAGGTTTACCTTCACTTTAAGCTATTCTGCTTGATATATTCCTTCTTCATGATAAATTAAAGGAACATTGTACACTAGATTTTTCTTTGCATAAATGTGTTGTAGACGATCCGTTTATATAGCCCATCGGTGTATGTTTTTGTAAAAATGTATAGTTTTGTTTATTTTTAAATAACATTGTGCTGATTTTCAGATTCCTAACCAAGCACCAAAGTTTTATGTCTACAGACTTCAGATTGCTTCTGTTTGTATAATGGGTCTTTTCATATGCAGAGAAGGGGGGAAGGTTCTGCTCTCAGCCCCTTTCAGTGGGTGTCCCAGCCTAACCTCATGAACAGTGCTAAACTGGGAGCTTCTAAGTAAGTTTTTAAAAGGTTTTAAACCTGTTTTATGAAGCATATCTTGGGTTATCATCTGTGTGCTTGCATATGTTACTGCTTGCAATACAGAGAATATGTTTGATTACTGCTCTTTGGTTTTAGGCCTAACCAAATAAGGTCAATATAGTTAACAAAAAGCATGGAGAAAGTGAAGCCATAAAAAAGATTATAATAAAGTAGAATAAAGAATACGAAATGTGGGGATTTAAAAAAAGAAACTGCTAATTGCCAGGAACACATTACAAAAAAATGATTTTGATGGAGGACTCCAGTGCTACTCACTTAATCGTATTTAGTTTTATTGTGTTTGTTAGCGTTTCTTAAACTGTAAAACCTCCCATGGTGCTTAGGAATATGTAGTAATCCTGGTCTATATAGTAATCCTGGCGTTTTCCTATTTGGGAGCACAAATTAAGTAATTATTTCAGTGCAAACTGAGATTCCACTGCATTACTGCTATTGCCTAACCCCATTTTAAGGGACATAAACCCCAAAAATGTTCTTTCACGTTTCAGATAGTTCATACAATTTTAAACAAATTTCCAATTTACTTCTTTATCAAATGTTCTTTGTTTTTTTGTTATCCTTTGTTAAAAAGTAGAAAGGTAAGTTCAGGAGCGTGCACGTGTCTACAGCACTGTATGGCAGCAGTTTTGAAACAATGTTATACATTAGCAAGAGCATTAGATGGCAGCACTGCTTCCTGTTATGTAGTGCTCCAAATATATGCACACTACCTACCTAGGTATCTCTTCAACAAAGAATAACATGAAAATGTTTTAAAGTGATGCTAAATCCTTGCACTTGTGAGACGCTAGGAATTACTATTGGAACAAATAAAGAGGACTTTCAGTTATGAGGTATAAAATACTTCATGTTGAAAGCTCCTTTATTTGTGCGAAGCGTTCGTCGCACTTAGCTCCTCAGACAGCCCACAAAACAACGCTCTTTGCTGTGAGGTGATGTTTTCACCTCTTAGCAAATAGCTGTGCCTTACAACTTCCGCCAAGCCGGATAGCCTGCACGGCTATTGGCTAAGAAGTGGAAACGTCGCCTCACAGCAAAATATAGTTCTGCCGTGGGCTGCCTGAGCAGCTCAATGCGGCGAACGCTTCCAACAAGCAAAGGAGCTTTCAGCATGAAGTATTTTATACTTGACTGAAACGACTGAAAGTCCCCTTTATTTATTCCAATGGTAAATCCTAGCGTTTCACAAACGCTAGGATTTACAATCACTTTAAATTGTATTGTATCTGAACCATGAAAGAAACAAATTCGGTTTCATGTCCCTTATCAGACACTGCAATTGAATTTGTGTGTTTTTTAATCAATTTTTTTTTTCATTTTCTTGATATTAATGATTGAACATGGATTAGCCATACTATAACATTTTACAGTTACAGTAAACATTAAAGGAGATGTTATATGATTTCTGCTGTAACGTCTGGTCTGTACATGTTGCAAAAAAACACAAAAGCTGCTACATTGATATTAATGTTGGCTGGTGGAAAAACTACTGGAGATGCAGCTGTGACACTACTTGTTAATTTTATGTTTTACGGAAAGAAGTAGCTTGAATAACCTTTGTGGGACGGCTTTCATAGATCGCTACAGGCTGTTTTATAGATAACAGCTGTGTAGAGATGTTACTGATAGAATGATGAGACTACAGACAGCTTCAAACATTTTCTGTGATAGAACAAAGGCAACACTGGTTTAGTATTTCCTTGAGGGCCCAATAGCTTTAGGCTAATTACCTGTTCCAAGACTTTCCTTTTCATTTGTCTGTAATTGGCCAATGTAAGAGTTACTGTTCTATATGTTATTTAATTAATTCTGTCACTTTCATGTATGAGGGGTTTTCATTTTCTTGCAAAGATTGCAAACAATTTTTCTTTGTGTATTTTTTTTTTACAGAATGTGTAATTAACCTGAAAAGTGTTTATTGCCTTATTTAGCGTGAGTCTTGTCAAGACAATTTTAAACACCTGGTAAACATCTTTTTTCAAATCTTTTTCCCTTTATGTGTAGGAAAGGATTCTGTCATAAATTGCAGGAAGCAATTGACAGTTAGACAATAAAAGAAAAGTTGTAATTTATGTATCTATATATATATTTAAATTAAAGGGACAGTCTAGTCTAAAATAAAGTTAAGGTATGTCATTTTAATTAACTTTCCAATTTACTTTTATCATCAGTTTTGCTTTGTTCTCTTGGTATTCTTTTGTTGAAAGCTAAATTAGGTAGGCTCATATGCTAATTTCTTAGCCCTTAAAGGCCGCCTCTTATCTGAATGCATTTTGACAGTTTTTCACAACTAGAGGGCGTTAGTTCATGTTTGCCATATAGATAACATTGTGCTCACGCACGTGGAGTTACCTAGGAGTCAGTACTCGTTAAAATGCAAGTCTGTCAAAAGAACTGAAATAAGAGGGCAGTCTGCAGAGGCTTAGATACAAGGTAATCACAGAGGTAAAAAGTATATTAATATAACTGTGTTGGTTATGCAAAACTAGGGAATGAGTAATAAAGGGATTATCTATCTTTTTAAACAATAAAAATTCTGGTATACACTGTCCCTTTAAATACAACAAATTCTGAAGTTGGACGCATGTAATGAGCAATATTAAAGATCCCTGAATATATTCATCTTCTACACATTTGCATTACATACAGTATGTAGTGCAGTTAATCTCACTCCGGATATTTAGACACCTTTTTGGGGTGTAACAATCTTTATTTGGGATTTCAAAGAGAATTTGAGTTGGAGGGGAAATGCTGATGGTATATTTTATTGATCATATATCTACCATATTCACAGTATTTTCATTTGTCATTAAATTGATTGTGTCCTTGCTGTATGTATAAATAAAAACAAATAAATTAGGGATTTTATGAATTTCAGAAATCTGTCAAGTGTCCAAAATCAGACAATTGGGACATATGGCCTTTTTAAAGAGACTATTAGGCAAAATATAACAAATGGAACATTGTCCCTCATATTTTTAAGGCTCTTTTTTTTTAGACAATAAATTAATTTAATTCCACTAATATGTTTGCCAGTTATGCTATTTATCCTGCATTGATTTCACTTATTATACGCGTTATTGACAATCGAAAATGGTGTGTGAGGGGGTTATAAAAGCAAGAAAACTTTAGTAAAATATTTTCTGTAGATTTTTATAGATTTCTGTAGCTTGGTATCCATTAGCAATAATCACACCTCGGTTAAACCTCTCAGACTACAATAAATCACTGTTCAATGCTAGATGTATGATATCCAAATGAGACCTCACTGGGATATTTTCTCTATTTCCAGTGAACAAATTAGAAACTATATACACAGAGTTCTTAAACTTGCTAAAATTTGTATAACTCAGTGCATGGTTTATGAAAAACAAAAGGTGCACATTTAATATGTGTTTGTAATGGTAAAGGACTTATTGGTCATCCACATAGCTCAGGAGATAGAGAAGCTATGTTGGAAATTCAGTTTCAAAACACACTCCAGCCAGTCCTTTATTAAAAAAAAGTAATTAGAAGTTGGAAATAAAAAAATGACCTAAACTTTAAAAAAGTCTTCTATAATATGTGTTTATTTGTAATTCTGACCAACTTGCTTCTGCCTTCTTTCCTAGGAAGTGTGTAGAGAGCTCTGGTGTCTCAGTAAAAGTAACCGCTGCGTTACCAACAGCATTCCAGCGGCCGAAGGAACCCTCTGTCAGACTGGAAGCATTGAGAAAGGGGCAAGTCCGTCATTTTAAAATTTAAATCTGTAAATGTTTAATGCATTCATATAACACAGATCTGCTGATGTGGAGCTCATGAAACACTAACTATGCTAGATTTAAGATGCAGAAGATTCACAAACGCAGATGTATATGGTAGTTAGGATTTATAGAGTTTCCATTCTCAAATTCTGGAATCGTGTATGCACAGGATCACTGTAAAATAAAACAAAAATGAAAAATATGTATTAAGCAGAAGAGACTGCTGGCTTTTTACACCTTACGAGCACAGTTCATAAAAGAGATATTCTACCCGTCTGAAAGATGAAAGCTGTTAAAAGTTCTTTTGGTGCATTCTAAAGACAAATTTCTATTTTTTTTATTTTTGTGGAGGACAAGATTTCAGTATACAAGTTTTCTATTGGTTGGGTGGACACATATGAGTGTTATAAATTGTGATGTTCAAATACTCGAGTACCCTTAATTGCAAGAGAAGGCTGAAGCATATGGCAGTCAAGATGTTAATCATAAGCAGTTAAAGTGACACTGAACAAAATTTTTTTCTTTCATGGTTCAGATAGAACATGCAATTTTAAGCAACTTTCTACTTTACTTCTATTATCAATTTTTCTTCGTTATCTTGCTATCTTTATTTGAAAAAGAAGGCATCTAAGCTAAGGAGCCAGCAAATGTTTGGTTCAGAACCATGGTTAGCACTTGTTTATTGGTGCTGTCCAATCAGCAAGGACAACCCAGTTTGTTCACCAAAAATGGGCCGGCATCTAAACTTACATTGTTGCTTTTCAAATAAACATACCAAGAGAATGAAGAAAATGTGATAATAGGAATAAATTAGAAAGTTGCTTAAAATTGCATGTTCTATCTGAACCACAAAAGAAAAAAATTGGGTTCAGTGTCACTTTAAAGGAATTCTGTACTGATTTTTATTATTCACCTGAAAGTAAATCAATGTTATATTTATTTTTTGCCTGAAAAAATGTTGAAGTAAAATCTGTTTAAACTTTAATTGGAAACAAATACAGCAGTATTAAAGGGACATATTAGAAAGGATAAAGTATGAAGCAATGTTAGCACTTCCCTTCAGGTGCTCGCTGCCAGTCCCGGTTCTCCCAAACCGTGTATAGAAGCAGAAAGTGTTGAAAATGGCGGCGCTGTGTCACCTCCTGGGAACCAAGCTGCCCATGTCCTCTGAGTCAACCTTGTTGCTTTCACCTCCAAAATAAAAGAGCTCACAATAGTGTAGCAGATTTCAGACAATGTGGTAGGCGCACAAACTGGTTATACTCACAAGATTGCAGTTAAAATAAGCCTTTTATTAAAATCATCACAAAGGTGTCTTCAGGTGCAGCTTCAGGTTTTATTTAAAATACAGCTCAATGTGTTTCGGCTAAAAGAAGCCTATATCAAGAGCATAAAGTTCAAACAATTTCTGAAACAAATTGTTTTAACTTTATGCTTATTTTAACTGCAATGTTGTGAGTCTACCACATTGTCTCAAATCGGCTACACTATTGTGAGCTCTTTTATTTTGGAGGTGAAAGCAACAAGGTTGACTCAGAGGACGTGGGCAGCTTGGTTCCCTGGAGGTGACACAGCGCCACCATTTTCAACACTTTCAGTATTAAAGGGACAGTCTACACCTTGCTCATCTGAAAGTCTTACTTTAGATTAAAGGGACATAAACCCCAAATTTTTCTTTCATGTTTCAGATAGAGAATACAATTTTAAACAACTTTTCAATTTACTTCTATTATTTAATTTGCTTGCTTCTTTTGTTATTCTTTGCTAAAAGGTTTATCTATGAAAGCTCAGGAGCAGCAGAGAATCTAGGTTCTAGCTGCTGATAGGTCGCTGCATATATATATACCTATTGTCATTGGCTCACCCATGTGTTCATCTAGAAACCAGTAGTGCTAAAATGTTAGCAAGAGCATAAAACAAATTATATAAAAGAAGTAAATTAGAAAGTTGTTTAAAATTGTATTCTCTATCTGAATCATTAAAGAAAATTGTGGGGTTTAATGTCCCTTTAAGCTACAAATAACCACCTACACCCTTTTTATATCATGCAGTAGGAACAAGAAAAATTTATCTTAAAATGAATAGTGTTTCTGGCCAGTTTGAAATGGCTGCCAAGCTCAGCCCTCTGATGACATCATATTCTGGGTTGCATCAAGGCACTCTGCTGAACAGCATTGACAGTCTGTTGAATCCAACTAGTGAGCCTTTTGTGATTGGATGCCATATGCAGCCCAGATCACGATGTCATCAGTGGGTGGAGCTTGGCAGCCATTTCAAACTGGCCAGAAACTCTATTCATTTTAAAATAACTTTTTTTACTGTTCCTGCTGCATGATATAGAAAGGGATCAGGAGGCTATTTGCAGCTTAATCTAAGGTAAGACTTTAAGATGACTAAGGTGTAGACTGTTCTTTTAAAAGGATATTAATAACAGATCGTACACCTACATACAGATCTCCGACATATGCATCCACCAGACAAGTTAAGAAATGGATAACGAAACATGACACAATACAACCTCTACAAACAGTGATGATCCCACTTAGAAAAATTTTACCTAAAGAACTTCATGTTACTATAGAGAAATTGGCCAACAAAGGGCTGTACAGAATAGCGGATGTTCTACTTAACAACAAACTTATGACTTATACTCAGATTCAGGACAAACTGACACCAATAGAGATAAGGTACCTACAGCTATTCTCATCCATACAGAAAAATATAGGCGACACTAGGATCCACCCCCCCCCCCCCCCCCACACTGGAAAAAATGTACTCCTTCGCATCTAAACCTAAACGCACGATATCCATTTTATACATAGCTATTCAGGACAGCAATGATACCCCAAAGTCATCTCTGATGCTTAAGTGGAAAGAGGACATCAACATCACTTATGACAAACGCACATGGGAGAAAATATTTAGCTTGATTAGCAAAGGTCTGATCAGCACAGATCTATGCAAAAATGTCCTTAAAACAGCATTTTCACTGGTATCTTACACCAGTCATAACCTCCCACGTCATTAGCCAAATCAAGCCTATGTTACAGGGGATGTGGGAAGGTAGATACCTTTAAGCATATGTGGTGGGAGTGTGAGGGGGTCAAACCCATCTGGCATTCCCTCTCAACACTACTTAGCACGATACTAGAAGAGGAGATAGAGCTTAACATATCACAGGCTTTGTTACACATAGGCAATGAAAAATATAACAAACATATTAACACTTTCATTAGAATAATGTGTACAATCACTAGGACAGCTATAGCTTACCATGGGAAAACGGGGGTTCCATCATGGATGGAAAGAGGAATAAGATAAATAACACGTTTAGAATGTATGAATCCGCTTCATGGATCATGAATACCAGGGAGTCATTTGAGAAAATCTGGTTCTATTGGATATTTTTTATGTAATGCCTTATTTGTTTTGGCATATATGTTATGAAAATTCCAATAAAAATATTTAAACATAAAAGAATATTAATTAGTGCTCCTTTGGTAAAAATAAATATGTTAAATCAAAGTGAATATAAAAAGAAACAGATTTTGTTTTTAAAAAAAACCCAGCAAATAACTTACTTGTTTTTTTTTCGGTCAGTTCTGGGCATGAGCAAACCTGACTCCCTGTTATCTAGTCTATTCACTAGCCTAGATGTTTTATGACATCATGCTAAGATAAACCTTCCTGCAAATGCCTTCTCCTCCTTGTTGGGCTGTGACAGGAAGCACAAATGTAGCGTAAAAAAAAAGAAATAAAAAGGAAAAATCCATTTAAGTGGATGAATAATAAGTATTGCAATTATTTCTAAGCAACTGCTTAGTACTTTTTTATTACACCAATAAAACAGACTGTTTAACATCCCTTTAATTATCTGCTTCATACTAATGCTAATTAGTTGTTAGGGTAATAGGCTGATCATTATAAAGTACATGTGTACCTATCAGCAGATGACACCTAACACACATAAGATATACAATTAATACTACTGTACTAATTTCAGTTTAAAAATGTGTTATTTACAGGCAAAACAGTTTGTATATTTAAAATGACATTGCAGTGCAAAAATGAATCTAATTTGTTAGACCATGTGATCTTTGTACTACTCACCATGGAACTATGTATCTAACCACTCAAAAAAGAGGTTAAACACATAGGTAAATCCCCATGCAGGAGCCACTAGTATTGCTTCTCCTGAATTAAACACAGGTGGTGGTTGTGCAACTGCTGAGTCTGAAAGGCTCACGGTCTGTATCTGCTGTTCCAGAATAGGACATTTAGATGTGTAATCCTTTTGTGGGGGGTAGATACACAGAGTTCCATGTTACAGCTAACAGATGTATGCACTACAATGCCCCTTAAAATGATCCTTTTTCATATGGATGACAAAAATGTTCTGACTACAGCGTGCCTTCAATTAAATGAATTTATGAAATGAAAGTGTGTAAACAAATTCATGATAGTTTGATCTTTGCTGTATCACACGAAAAAGCTGCATTTGTTCAATCTCTGCTGGGGAACTAGGACCTTAAATGCAGCACAGCTTCGGACTGGATTTGTATTAACAATGGCCACTGTCATCTCCTCTTAGCTCTGACTACTGTTATATTAGCTGGGCTAGTTTCAACAAAGATTACACTGCACTTTGTCTTGCAATCTGATGTTCAAATAAAAAGAATTAAAGCTTTTGGGAAGCTGTCACTGTTTGTTAATCCTTGCTGACGGCTTTATTCAGAAACCCTGACCTGGGGCCACTTAGATGGTTTTTCCTTGCTGACTTGGGAAATGTTAGTAAACCATGCTAAATTATTTGATTGGTTGTTAAACAATGAACCTGAAAACAGAACATAGAAAGTGATCTGTCATTAGGTAATGTTTTTAGTGGTAAACTTACAGTGACAGTGTTCAATCCTTTATTTTAAAGGACCATTATAAATAGATTTGCATAATGCTAAAAATGCAATAGCACTATCTCTGAAATTCAAATGGGCTTTAGATTATTTATTTTTTCTGTCAAATTTCAGACTTTTTCCTCCATATCCCTGTCTCCTGTATCATGTGACAGCCATCAGTGAATCTCAGACTTATATGTATACATTGTTGACCCTTGCACATGCTCAGTAGGAGCCGATGCCTCAAAGTGTGCCTATACAAAAACAATTTGATAATATAAATAAATAAATGAAAGTTTAATTTTGACTTTATTGTCCCTGTAAAACATTTGAAACATTGTAGAAGCTATGCCTGCGTGGAAAGAAATTACCTAAAGCTTAGAAAATATACTTAAAGGGCCATAATACCCAAATGTTTAAACACTTGAAAGTGATGCAGTATAGCTGTAAAAAGCTGACTAGAAAATATCACCTGAACATCTTTGTGTAAAAAAGAAAGATATTTTACCTCAAAAGTTTCTCAGTAGCCACATCCCATTGTAAATGACTTTTAAGCAGCAAATCAGTATGTCTGTCCCGGCACAGCGGAAGGAGCAAGCTTACGTGCACTCATCTTATTTCCCTATTCAGCTTAAGGAAGTTTACAATGAAATCTCATGAGAGTTAAGTGAAATATCATGAGATCACAGTAAAAGAGTTCATGATCTCAGCACTGTTGATGCTGATTGGCTGCTGTTCATTTCTTCATTTTTTTTTACCTGCAGCTAAACAGCAGCTGAAGTATAACTTTTTACACAGAACTTACTCTGCTGAGCTGAGGAGATTGTGAGGTAAACTATCTTCCTTTTTTACATAGAGATGCTCAGGTGATATTTTCCTGTCAGCTTTTTACAGTTATACTGCATCAGTTTCAAGTTATTTAGCATATGAGTAGTATGTCCCTTTAAAAATGCATGCACTACCTGTCTTACCAAGGGCCTGATGATATAAAATGATCCTCCAGCACTGCGAGATCCCTAGTGAAATTCTAAAAAGGCAGATGTTGCTAGAGTTCTCCAAAGGACGTTCCCTGCATTTCTGTATGTAAAGGAGAGGCAGTCCAGTGCAATACAGCACTGCATGACATTAAAATTCTGCTGCATTCACACTTTGCGCTTTGTATTTTATATTGCTTTACTTTAGACTTCAGATTAATTTTTATTACATTTAAATGGATAGTAAACCCCAAAATTTTCTTTTATGATTCAGATAGAACATACAATTTTAAACAACTTTCCCATTTTAATTATATTATCATATTTTCTTCATTATCTTGTTATCCATTGCTGAAGGGACATCATTGCACTACTGACAGGAGCTGAAAATATCTATTTAGCCAATCATAAGAGACAAATGAGTGCAGGTACCAATTAGCAGCAGCTCCCACTAGTGTATGATATGTGCATATTCATTTTTTAACAAGGGATACTAAGAGAATGAAGCACATTTGAAAATAGAAGTAAATTTAAGTGCCTTATTATGACATGCTCTATCTGAATCATGCAAGTTTAATTTTGACTTTCCTATCCCTTTAAGCTTTGCACTTTCTATTTTGTGAGGTTTTTTTTACAGCAGTGTATTTAGGATTGTGATTTTTACAAAATCTGATTATGCTTTCAGTTTCTCTGTAACTTTAACAAATTAGGATCATACTTTGGGTGTATTGTAAATTTTCATTAAACTTCGCCTGCATACAGCTCGAGAGCAGGTTGTTTAAAATGCTTATAGCGTTTCACAAGACTTGTGAGAGAGCTTCAGACATACCCTGGGAACTCCCCTGTTCAGCCTAGGGAATTTCCTTGTCACTACCACTTTCTGAAACTCCGTTTTATTTTTCAATAGAGAAAATACAAAGTGCAAAGTAAGTTGTAACATTTACACAGAAATATACAAAGTAGGATCCTAATTTGTTAAAGCAACACAGAAAATTTCAAAACATAATCAGAATTTGATTTGTAAAATCACTGCTGGATCTAAATCTAAATGTATTAAAATAGAAAGTGCAAAGCTTAAATGTAACAATACTGGAAGGACCCAATCTGTAGTGTTAACAAATATAAAATACAAAGCACAAAGTGTAAATGTAACAAAACTCTCATACCATGTAGTGCTATATTTTACTGGGCTTGTATCTCCTTCATATACAGAGAAATGAGAGAGATCTCACAGTGCTGGAGGGCTCCCCATTTTTCTTTGATCATTCAGTGAGTTCAGCCCCTGTAAAGTCTGCACTAAAATGTATCTCCAAGCAGGATAATCTTTTATTATCAGACCCCAAGTGTGAATTCTTCAAATGATTTCTTCCAAACAATTTTCATGTTTGTTTGATTACTATACTTAGTGTGCAGAATCTAAATAGGAAAGAAGGTATAAATGATTTTACACCTCCACCCATCTTGTCCTGGGATTTCAGACCAATATTGGCGATGAAGCAAAATAAAATAACAATATATATAAGACCACCACACTCACACACATAGCTGCAGACTATCACTCATCCAGCCATACATGTTTATTGTCTCCATTTGTTTAAAACATTCAAAACTAACACACTACAATAGTTAGCTCATTTTAGGCAGTTGAGATATGGAGATGGAATAATTTCCAGATTGTTTGACTTTAATTTGTCTGACACAATCCCCCCAAAACAAGGCAATGTCTGTATTCCATGTAGAGATAAGCTCTTACAAGCACTTTAGAAGGGTAGCAAACATTGACTTAGCTGACTTAGACTGTGGTTTATAAAGTGTGTCATAGTTGAGTTCTGCAGGGCTTATAGAAACATTTGACGTTGAAGTCCAGGACCTGAGAAACGGAATTTACTAAAATGGCTGTATGTTTGCCGTATGACTTAAGAAAGCATTGTAGGTTGGATACTAGACCTAGATTTGAAAAAGCTTTGGACAGAAAGTTGTACATTTGCTACTGTAGTGTGATAAATGCATCTGAAAGATGATTTATGTTTTCCTCTGCTCTTTTATATATATTTTTGGGCAACATATGCTGTGTTTAATTTAAAAAAGGAGGAGATCACATTTTTAAGTGAACTTAAAGTGAAGGTCCATTGTGATGAATTAGTGCCCGGTTTTTAATAAACCTATTTAAAACAAGGGCACTTTAATTCATCAAAATTGACATTTCACTGTTTTCTTCAAAAACTTACCTTTTAATCCTGGCAACCGCTCCAGCACTTCCTCCGCCCATCGCAAGCCGTCTTCACGGGTCCAAAATGACGAATCCGGCTTCCTCCAATCACAGCGTTGCATCAGGCCAAGATTCCCCGGGGGGGGGGGGGGGAGCTGTGATTGGAGGAAGCCTGATTCGTCATTTCTGACGTCTGCAGAGGCTTCCGACGGCCGGGGGAATCGCTGGAGCGGCATTCAGAATTAAAAGGTAAGTTTTTGAAAAAAACTGTGAAATGTCAATTTTGATGAATTAAAGTGCCCTTGTTTTTAATAGGTTTATTAAAAACCGGGCACTAATTCATCAAAATGGACCTTCACTTTAAATTTGTGGTCAATATTCCACAGCTACATGAATTGCGGCAATTTTCTGTACTTCTACCCAGTGGTTGGGTCTATTAATAGTTAAATGCTGTCATGGACGAAGAGAGCTAAATCTTACTCAACCATTTTAGTGTCATATATATGTATATATTTAATTACTTAATTTAAATGGTCATAATACTAACTCAGAGGCACTTGAATGTATTATGTTTTTAAAAGAAACATTTTTCCAATACACATTTATTAGCAAAAACATGCTTCTCGTAAAAGTTATCAGTTTTTCAGTGCAAGCTTTTACTATGTTTGGAACATATACACGTATGTCTCTTGCACCCTCAGTCAATAACGTACACACTCAGAGACCTAGTGGTGTCTAAACCTGTGTTTGTCAGAGATGATGCAAGTTAATCCATCACCAATGCAAAAAATGCTGTCTGAGTGGATATGCTGTTTGACTGCATATGCACAGTAAAAAAAATTGCTAGAAACATTTTTGCTAATACGTGTGCATTTCAATGCTTGTTTTTTATGTCGCTTTTGGTTCTCTAATTTCTTGGGTCATTTGTCAAGCTTCTGTGCATCAAACAGAATGAACGCCAGAAGAATAAAGTTACTGCAGGTTATCTTCAATATCCTTTTGTAGTTTTAAAATCTGAGATTTGATTAATCATATATGGCTCTTTAACAGAAATACTATTAATGGCTAATAATAAGGATCAGCTCACCATTGCTATATATTAGCTTAACTGCCACTAAAAGAATATCTGAGTTGCTATGTGTAGGGCTGAGATGTAAAATATAACAGCTGTTGACAAAATGTGAGTACGTTGATAATGCAAGTATGCAGATAATTGTAAGTCTTCAGCAGCTAGACAACTATGCTGATGAATGACTGAGATGAGTGTTTGGGAATCAAGACTGTATACCTAATGCAGCAATACCATCAATGAACTACTTAAAGCAGTAACCGACACATACATTTGCACTCAACTATAATCACCCATTAATAAGAGATGACTGGAACAGACAGAGAGCGCTTATTAGAGCTGCCATGTATGTATGACTAATATATGTCTTAATACCAAAGGGTTGAACGCAGATAGCAAACTGTATATTCAACATAGCTAAGCAGGGTGATGAATTATGCTCATTATTCAGTAAATTGGCTATAGCAAAGGAGATAAGACAAACAATTATTGTCATGGAGTATATCCTTGGATTGCAAAACATTGCAGTTTCCCAACATAATGTAATTTTAAATGCTTTTAAACTATTTATATTATATGTAGATATTTTGTACTGCACTGCATAATTTCTTATGTATACTATGCAAAAGTAACAAGGCCAGATTAGGTTGGGCAGGATACCCCAGGACTAGGTTTAGCACTTCATATCATACACAAAGGCTTCTACGAAAAACACAAATAACCACTTAACTAGAAAATATCACCTGAAAAAAAAAAATGAAGGTATTTTACCTCAAAATGTCCTCACCCGCATCCCTTTATAAAGGGGCTCAGGATGCTTATCCCAGGATTTGCAAGGCAGCGTGCATTTGGCTTATGCACGTATAGTCACTTTATTTCCCGCCTCAGTTTACAGAAGTTTACTATGAAATCTCACCAGATTATGGTGAAATCCCACAAGATCATAGTAAAGCAAAGTGTGAACTTTGCTCTGGTGATGCTGTTCAGCTGCTGTTTGTTTTCACAGTGCAAATAACAGTAAAAAAGAGTAGCTGAAGGATAACTGCTCACAGAGCATTTATTTCAGAGAAATGAGGATGACATGAGGTGATATTTTCTAATCAGGTTACAGATATTGCCGCATCGCTTTCAAGGGATTTAGCATATGGTCACATGTCCCTTTAATGTAGGTAGCCTTGCATTGTGTCTGTGCCAGTCCTGCACTGAATGAACCCTTGTAGGAGCCTCCGTGCAGATGATATTAAATCATAAGGCTGAATAGCTAGCACATTTACTTCCTAAAATAGGTATATCTGTGGCACAAACCGAATTATGTTCAGGCACTTGTTATTATTAATATAGAGGTTTTATGCAAGCAGCCAGGTTGACTACAACCTATTTATCCAAAAATAGTCGGAATTTGTCTTTATTTTTAAATGTGGACAGCTCATATGTTCTCTCTTGCATTAAAAATGTTTATTTGGCATAACACAAACTGCTATATTAATTTTCACTGGGTGTAGACTCTATGCCCATACCTGTATTAAAGAGACATTAAAGTCATTTAAATAGTGTATTTTAAAATGTATAATAAGGGACAGTCTAGGCCAAAATAAACTTTCATGATTCAGATAGAGCATGTAATTTTAAACAATTTTCCAATTTATTTTTATCACCAATTTTGCTTTGTTCTCTTGGTATTCTTAGTTGAAAGTTTAACCTAGGAGGTTCATATGTTAATTTCTTAGACCTTGAAGGCCACCTCTTTTCAGAATGCATTTTAACAGTTTTTCACCACTAGAGGTTGTTAGTTCACGTATTTCCTATAGATAACACTGGGCTCGTGCACGTGAAGTTATCTGGGAGCAGGCACTGATTGGCTAAGCATCAAGTCTGTCAAAATAACTGAAATAAAGGGGCAGTTTGCAGAGGCTTAGATACAAGATAATCACAGAGGTTAAAAGTATATTAATATACTTGGTGGTGTAGGATGGGGGGAGTAGTGAGCGGTGGTGTAGGATGGGGGGAGTAGTGAGCGGTGTGACAGTAATAGTTTGTAAGATATGGAGAGGATGCCCGTTGTCGGGAATGATAGGTAGCATAAAGATTCAAATGGAGTTAAAAGTTGGGTCAAGCTGTGTCTATCTATATGTGTTGAGAGATAGTGCGCAAGTTGGTGGTATGCGAGCCAGTTGTGCAGAGCAGGGCCTATAATCTCAATTACCTCCTCTCTAGGTTTAAGTTTGCCGTTTTGTAAGAGCAAATGATGGGGTATTGCCTGAGTAAGATAAGGGCTACCGTTGCTTTGAGATATGAGTCGGATCGGAGTTGTAGGGTTATCTAAAAAGGGGTGTTAGAGGAGAGCAAGGTGTAGAGACTGTTTTGTGTCCTCTTACAATTTTCCATCATACAGCAAACGTTTCGCGTACCAAAAAAGGGAGTTCTGGGGAGCCCTGTTCGCGTTTTGTTGTAAGCCAGCATCTACCCCCCAACTGGCCCCTCCGTGATAGCTCATGTTCCAAACCTATCCATTCCTTATGATTAGCATGTTTACACCAATCCACTATTCTGGTCATAAAGGTCGCGTAGCGATATATATCGGTAGATTCGGGAATCCAAGTCCTCCCTCGAGTTTAGTGCGATATAAGGTTTGTGTGGCAACCCGTGGGCGTTTATGATTCCAAATATATGAATTGATGAGTTTCTGTAGAGAGTAGATGGTGGAATCAGGGATAGGGATAGGTAACGCCTGAAGAACGTAAAGGATTTTAGGGAGTATTACCATTTTAATGGCATTCACCCTGCCTAGCCAGAAGATTGGTTTATTGGACCATGAGTGTAAGGTAGCAGTTATGTGGCTTTTCAAGGGGTCGAAGTTCAGGGGGGCCAGTTTATGTAGATGTGATGAGATCATAATCCCTAGATATTTGAGTGCTATCGGTTGGTGTTTAAATTGATGTGAGTGCAGTATGCGTAAGTCTTCAGGACCCTTTTCGTTTTTTGTCGTAGGGCACTGGTTTTCAAACCTGTCTTCAGGCCTCCCTAACAGGCCACATTTTGAGGAGGATATCTGAACTAGAGCACAGGTAAAATAATCAACTGATTAGTAAACATGGCTATTTTACCTGCACTCATCCAAGGCAATCCTAAAAACCTGGCCTGTAGGGGGAGGCCTTAGGACAGGTTTGAAAACCAGTGTCGTAGGGGAAAAAGGAACCGCTTTTGAATGAGGGACCACTTATTGGTAAGGGGAGAAGCCCATATTTTTAATGAGTGATCTCCTGCTTCAGGATACAGGTGAATATCACAGTGATCTGAAGACCCACTGGACATTGATGCTATTTTCATTGGATGAGGATAAGATCTAAGTTTGAAAGAGGACAGTTTTTTGAATGAGAGGGTTACCTTGCAGTGTATAACCTTTTTAAAAAAAACTAACACTTATTGCTCATGACACCATGTTAAACCTACAGCTTTAAACCTGAAGGTAATTATGAATATTTCAAATTCTGATATTCTTCAAAGAAAATAAAATGTTTATTTTTTATTTTTAAATAAATATTTCTATATATCACAGAATATTTTTTGTTGTAAAAAAATCTGATACTATCTATCTGTGTGTGTGTGTGTATGTATATGTGTATATATATATATATATATATATATATATATATACACATACATATATATATATATATATATATATATATATATATATATGTGTATATATATATATATATATATATATATATATACACACACACATACATACACACACACACACACACACACAGCCATACACATATTTGAGATATATACATATATATCCCTTTCCATTCAAACAACTTGTTATATACCATATACCTTTTAACACTTATGCGGTATTTATGAGTGTAACACTTTATTTTAATGCATTTTGATTGGTGCATTTTTTTTAACTCCTACTATTTACGTTAACCCAAAGCACTCAAATTTAGATTGCGCTCCAGTGAACGCATTTACTTTTAACTTGTAATACATGCAGGTTAGCGTGGGCATAATATTGGTTATCGCAAACTGCACTTACAATAACAAGTCACGTAATCTGGCCCATTGTGTGGGATGGATATCCATTTTAGAAAGTGGGAAGCGGTTTTGTATATCCTCAGTTAAAATGCTAAAGGGACATTCTAGTAAGCAAAAAATACATTCTTGAATTTATTAGAGCATGCCATTTCAGCAATGGAGACTCTGCAAGTCTCTGTTTAACCCCCCGTGACTCACCTGTGCATCTGCTTCTGCACATTGGGTCACCAGCAGTTCTCTGTGGCTGCCAAGCTGTTTGCAGGAATTAATAAACATGTTTATTTCTGATCAATTTTATTTTTAAAAAGTAAAAATCCTGCTCAAATCACACTTTTAAACTGACACACATATGCAAATAAACTATTGAAAAACATCATCAAATTCAATGTTATGGGTAACTTTTCTATTGACTGCTTATATTTTGCTTCAGTGTAGGAGCAAACCCTGAGCAAAGCATGTTTAATTTTTTTTCAGTGTTATCACAGTCCAAGCACAAGAAAACAATATTTTCATGTTGTGTGGTATTTATAATTTGTGCTGTTTTACCAAATATAATGGCTGCACTTCTTATGGAAATTAATGGATGGTACAGCTCACCCTAGTTGAATACTGTGTTTTTGCTCAGGAAAATATAAGAGATTGTAATGGGAGCTTGTGTTGAAAATATGACACCTTTGAAGGGAAATAAAAGTGCATAAACCCATAGTTAATGGGATTAAACCCATAGTTAAAATAAGCTCCAGAGCAGCAATGCACTACTAGGAGCTAGCTGAACACATCTGGTGAGCCAATGAAAAAAAGACAAATGTGTGTAACCACCAATTACCAGCTAGATCCCAGCAGTGCATTGCTGCTGAGGATATGTACATATGCTTTTCAACAAAGGATTCCAAGGGAACAAAGTCATTTCTTAAAATTGCATGCTCTATCTGAATCATGAAAGATTAAATTTGACTTTCATGACCTTTTAAAGGGCCATAATAGTTTAAAAAAAAAAAAGACGTCCTAATTTGTTCAAGCATATCATTTTACAAAGTTCCACCCTACGCTACTATGTGTTTAACCCCCGAAAAGGAGTTAACCATGCAGTAGAAGTGCTGCTTGGGACCTGCGGAGCAATGCTAGTCCCAAGTGGAACCCTTAACTGATCCAAGATGTGCAACTAGCGCTGCTGATTGGGTCAGCAGTGGTTTCTGCACGGGACAGCAGTGTTCTGCGAGCCGGACTTCAACTGTGTGTTTAACCCATTTTGCTGGCGTTAAACACACAATAGTGCAGGGTTGATAGTCTTAAAATGACATGCTGTAATGAATTGAATTGAAATGTTTTTTGTTTTTTTTACTATTATGGTCCTTTTAATACAGTGCAGCCAGCATTATAGGAGTTAAGAAGCACATTCATATATGATTAATATTTTGCTTTTCACACAAAGCACAAGCTTTAATTCCAGAGATCAAATAGCACTCTTTTTAAGAGGTCATAGCTTTATTTTCTGTGGGTAACACTAGGTCATTTATAGTTTATGTAACAAAGGCCTGTTAGAATGTTTTAAACAGTGTAATCCCATTTTGCATTAATCATAGGTGGCTTAAGTTCTGAATTGGGTGATGAAAAGCATTCAGGTTCAGATGGTAAAGCACAAAGGGTATTCCTGTTATTACCTTCCCTACCGCATATAACCTATTATTCTCAAACAACAATCTGTTAAATGTGTCTTTTTTATGGGAAACCTATATGTTTATACAGAGATTTGCATCTGATACTGCATATTCCAAGTCATTTGACACGTCTTTCCATCAAATGATAGTGCATGCTTTTAGTCTTAAAGGGGCATTTAAACACCAATTGGGTTTTTTTTTTGTTGGGTGGGGGGGTTTAATACATTTGTTACTTCTTCCCACCCTTCCTAAAGAGGCCAAAAAGCAATATTTGTAGCCTGCAAGTGTGGTTTGAGTTGTTTGCAGCATTTTGAAAAACTAGGTTACAAGTTTTTGCCTTCTCTAGGGCAGTGTTTGTCAACCGCGGTCCTCAAGTAACCCCAACATGACAGGTTTTCATTATAGCTGAACTACAGCACAGGTGAAATAATCAGCTAACGGGTGAGAGCAAGTTAGTAACCATGGTTACTGATCTGCTGATTATTTCACCTGTGTTCTAGTTCAGCTATAATGAAAACCTGGCATGTTGGGGGTACTTGAGGACCGCGGTTGAGAAACACTGATCATGGGAGTGTTAGTCAAAGCACACATTTTATACAAACATAAGAGGTGTTTAATGTTTCGTTAAAACGTACTTTGCCATACTATAAAATGAGAATGGCAAGAATAAGATATTGCAGTTACAAACAGATGTTATCTGCAGGCAGAGAGGGGCACTTGCCCAGGGCCCTGCAATGTCAAGGGTGAGGGTATGAGAAGGTGTAATGTGCGTGCAGTATTTAATTTATGAAAAAGTGTTTGTGGCATCAGAAGGTGTAATGTTTAGTGTTATTCTTTATATAGGTAACACTGAATGGTGTGACAGGTGGGTCCATACAAGGGGGCAGGGCATACAGGGGGAGATGAATAAGGGCACTGGGCTGAGGGCCCCCATAAATTTGTCTTGTCCAGGGCCCCACAAATTTTAAGCATGGTTATACGTTTAACTTTTATCTAGATAACAATGGGCCCAAGGAGAGCCATAGAGTGTACATTCTGAATTAAGAGTACAAAAAAATTAAAGAATGTATAAGAATGGCATTAATATGAAATTTGCTAGCTAGACAGATAGATACAGATATATAAGGGTCTCCTGTCCGCCCCAGCTTGCCTCTGGCGGGCTGAATTCTGCTGACGAAATTCAGCATTGCACAAGAACGCAATTTTGCACTCTTGTGCAACGCCGCCCCCTGTCCGCACGCGATTGACAGACAATCAGGCGCGGGCAGGAGCTGTCAATCTCCCCACTTAAGAGATTTGTTTAGTACCCCCTCGGTTTCTAGTTTAATCTACTGGCCATCAGTTACAATATTTTTTAATTTATTTTATTTTTTATGGATGTTGTACAACTAGCCAGATACCATACTGCCCACCCTATAGGTTTACAGCTGAGAATGATATTAAGTCTGTGGACTCTGAAACTTTGGGCTAGATTTATCAACGCTGAGGCGTACAGGGGCGCGTATACGCGCCCCTGTACGCCTCAGCTCGCCTCTTGCGGGGCGAAATTACCCACAGGTAATTAACATTGCACACGAGCGCAATTTTGCGCTCGCGTGCAACCCTGCCCGCGCACAGCCAATCACGCGCGGGCAGGAGCTGTCAATCTCCTCGGTCGGACTCGACCGAGGAGATTTAATTTCGCCACAATAGAGGTGGCGAAGATGTTAGGGAAGCAGCGGTCTGGTGACCGCTGCATGATAAATCGCGGCGAGCAAGTTCTTGTGAGAACTTGCTGCCGCAGGGGCTTGATAAATCTAGCCCTTTGTGTATATGCAGTAGTGTGCACAAGGTGTTTCAGAAGACACCTATAGCAGCATTTGATTGGCTAAACCACCAGCCTTGACATTTGTGGGGAGTTCTCAACAGGAGCTGGTGGTCAGGAATGTAAACAAGAATGGGGGAGGGGTATAAAACAGATCTTTTACAAGCCTTGTCAAAACACTACCACTACTAATATTTTAAATACATTTTTAAAGTTTTGATCACCTTTAACATGGAAAATATAACAGATATTAAAGGGATAAGAAAGTCAAAATTAAACTTGCAAGATTTAGATAGAGCATGTCATTTTAAGAAACGTTTGAATTCACTTCTATTTATGCGCTTTGTTTTCTTGGTATCCCTTGTTGAAAAATAATACACACTTATCTTACACTAGTGGGAGCTAGCTGCTGATTGGGGATTGCACACATTGGCTAACTCGATGTGTTCAGCTAACTGCCAGTAGTGCAATGCTGCTCCTTCAGCAAAGGATAATAAGAGAATGAGGCAAATTTGATAATAGAAGAAAATTGAAAAGTTGTTTAAAATTGCATGTTCTGAAAGAAAATGTTGGTTTCTTGTCTTTTTAAGTTGGCAAATAATGTTTAGAATGCTCATGAGTAAACAATAGAAGCCTGCGCAGGAGGTGCACCATCCCAGTAATGTGCCTGAAGGGCTTTAGTCTTTGATGACTCTTTATAAAGTAGCCACGTTACTTCTGTAACCAGGTCTTTCAACGTCTTGGGTCTCTGCGCTCCCCGGCTTTTCTTTTCTTTGTTGTTTGTTTATGAATGGCAGCTTTTCACTTTCTGGCATCTTTTTTAGCCGCTTCATCTGGGAATCTGGCTGGGGTCCCATTGACCGGCTTTCACCCTCACTATCCACTTGTCTTTGTCTATTCCTTCACTCTGCGCGTCTGTAGCTGACGTAATCCCTCTCTACTATAACTGAGTGTACTGCCTAGTCTTGTATAGACCATTCTATTATCAGTCTCATCTATGGAGGCATCCGTAGACGTATACTGTGAGTTTCACTG